>NC_056743.1:570208479-570395979 GCF_019279795.1 Protopterus annectens
TTCACCATGTATGTTTTTGATACGCTTGGCATCATTCTCCAGAGTTTGTGTAAAATCATACATAGATTCATTTAGTTTGCTGTGTGCCACAGTTCTTTTACTCTGTACCCTCTTATTTCACTGCTGTATAAGGAGGATTCTTGACCCACTAGTAGTCAGTGATAGGTTCATAGGTAGTTACTAGGCATGCAGTCCAAGAGACTATTAAGAAGCCTTTCTTAAATTCCCAGTTGCTCCAAAGCACTGTCTGTTTAATCAAGTTCCTCGTGGTCACAAAGGAGGCAATTGAAGTTGGAAGGTTTCAAAACCTGTATCCTTTTCACAGGAAGTAGCACATTAATAAATCAGACCTTAAGTTCTCTGTGCGAACTGTCAGACTCCTTACCAGCCTTTATAATGGTATTGTTTGGTCTGGTTGGGCTTGTGGACCAGCTGATGGAAATAGGATTTCTATTGGCCATATTTCGGTCAGAAGTGACAGCTCTGATCATTCTAACTAGATTAGACTGCTGAAGACAAGATCCTTTAATGTCACTATCATACCTTTCTGTCCATGAATGTGGGTGATACATATATATATATATATATATATATATATATATATATATATATATATATATATATATATATATATATATATATATATATGTATATGTATATATATATATGTATATATATATATATATATATGTATATATACGCTATGTCCAGTCTCTGGTGAAAGGATGAGGTTCACTGCCATCTACTCCACGCACCCCCCCCCCCCCCCCCCCCCTGTGGATAAACTGCTTTTAAGAAGCATGACACTCAAGATTTGCTTTTGCTGGCTTTCTGCTTTCTAGAATACAGAGTCACCAATGTCTTAACTGAGTCTTCCCATTACACTGCCAGATTGCCTCACAGAGGTACTGTTTCAAATGGTGTAATATTACTACCTGGGGAACAATAATCTACTCTGCAAAAAAGAAATGGAAACGTACATGAAATGTACGAGAGGTTCTTTTAAAACATGATACCGCGTCCACACCCTGTAGTGTTTCTTAAAGCAGATTAGCCCTTTTCTCTAATGGAAAAGGTAACAAAATCTGCATGAGTTGAAACCTGAAGTTGTTTGTTTTAGCTGCTATGCCTGCTGCTTCTTTCTGATGACAATAGTTTCCCACATGCAGAGTTTTGGCAAGTGTATTTTTCCACACTCTTTAGTTACCATGGCAGGTGGTTTTAGCACTCTCCTTTTTAGTATGCTCACAGCTTTACAAAATAAATATAATCGCTTTTACAGAGTAATGTCAAAGTACTTGCAGTTTATCTTGTGAGTTCTTGCTGCCTTCCTGATTGATGAGAATGCAATCCATCCTGTCCGCCCCACATTTACCTGTTTCCATGTGACATACAGCCAAGGAGATTTGCTACTTGGATACAAACTTAGTGAAAATTACTTCCTGTCTTCATTCAGACAGACAAAATCAGGTAGACCGCTATAACAGTCTGTGGCTGTTTATTGTACAGAGCAATAACATAATGGCAGACCTTGACAACCGTGCCTTTCCTGTAACTGCATGGTGCTTAACCTTCAGTGAAATTGCACATATGGTGCATCGAATAAATAACAATAATAAAATAATACAGCTTTTCTGGAAGCTCAGCGTCTACTTAAAAATCCTGCTATATACTCTTGCATAGTATTGTGTATAGGCCAACACATTCATAAACATGCACTAGATATTAATCTTATTAATACCATTAACAGCAACAGTATCAAATGAATGATGTTCAGATGAAAAACAGTGTATGTTATTGTCTTGATGCAGTCATCATAAAAAACACACACAAATACCAAATCTGCTTTAGATATTTTTTCTGTTTACTACATATGTACAATTAGTTGACTTTTAGATAAGTTCTGATTCTTGGTTTATAAGAAAGTATGAGAAAAAAATGAACTATAGAAGAATACTGCCGGATTATGCAGAGTTGGCATTCCTTTGTTTTTCTTTAGGGTTCACATGTATTCACTTTCTTATTTTCTTTGTTCTGAGTGACTTCGATTTTAAAACAACAGTATTTTTTATTTATGAAATCCATTTTTTCGTAAACAAAATAAGCATCTTAACCTCACTTGTCACCAGCAAATGATGAAATCCCTACTTGTTAGGAGAATGTGGAACCTTTCACAATACTCTTTAATTATTCCATCTCACATTTCTGGGAAGTCATTTTCATTGTGTGTTTCAGTAATTTTTATCATTAGTCTTTTGACCTGATTTTATGAAGGAGACGCTGTGGTCTCAGTAGACTTGTGACTTGGCACGTACTGCAAGTAACACTCGGCAGGAAAATGAAAAATCACCATGGTTTTAAGATGTTCTCTGCTACTCATGTCTGGTGCAGAAAATGTGATGAATCAACATCTGTATCTTTAACTTAACTGTCTCTGCAGTGGTACTGTGACCTTGGTAATGCAGAGCACATGATTTTTGAATCATAGCACACATTAAACAGGAATGATGTTACTTTAAAGTGCTTCTTTTGAATATTAGTTTCAAGGTCTGATGAATGTCCCTTCTATAAACAGCATGCTTTTCTTATTTAGTGGTTGAGTAGCAAAACATGCACTGTACTTTACATAGGGAGTGATGCAGGAATAACTCACATTGCAGCAACCCAGATTACAACCATAGGCGCCGGAAGCTGTTAAAGACTGGGGGGGGGGGGGGGGGTGACAGGGGCACTTAGTGAACTAAAAAGGGTAATTATTTTATAACTATTTGCTACCACAACATAGATTCACTTGGAGGACATTTTAAGATTAGCCAATTCCCTTTTGGTGCTTGAATCTTCATTTTCTGATTGGTCTTGGCTATCCCCATGGCTGATAATTGTATATTAGTCCTAGTGAGAACAAATGTGATCATACCATAGATAATTTGAGGGGGCCATGTAAGGGATGCAGCATTTAGGAACTGCCTGTATCCATTAGTGGCATGAGGGGAAATCCTGGAGTGCATTTTCTATTACCCATCCTTGGATCCAAGTTGCATTTGAATATGGATGGATGTGCTTTGCTTTATTTTTATGGATAGTCTGTTCCAGAACAGTGGTAGCCTCTGTGATATATATCCATCTCTCCACAACATTCAGTTTAGATACCTGGACTGAGTATTTCTGATTTCATTTGACTGATGTTCAGTAGGTTCATCTGTATTATGTCGGAGGATGCTTTGTATGCCAGACTTGTCACCTCTAAGCACTCTGTAGGATACTGAGTATAGTAATAAATCTTTAAGGTGGTCCTTGCAAGACCTATTGCTTAGGACTTGTATCCTTTTAGTAAGGTATCTCTGAAGGTATTCCAATTGTTGCATGGGGCTGGACAGATACATGCCAAAGTGGGCATTATACAAAATGATTGACATAATGAAAGCTTTCTAAAGGGGGACAACAGCATCGCTAGATCTAGTCACAATCAATTTGTTTATACATTGTGCGATATTGAAAGGCTTTCTTATGACTCTGGGCACATGTTGGTCAAAAGTTAGGTCACTGTACACACAAGTTCCCAAATGCTAAACAATTGGATCAGTTCTCAGAGGGCATTGTCATGATTTTGACACCAGTTATTATTTGGGACAAACCTTCCTGTATGATGGCTAAGTCATTTGGGGATTCAATAACTTCTCCTAGCTTGCAGTCATCTCAAACTTAGCTGGCCAAAGCTCTTTGGTATTTCCTTTTACTTTTGAGATGTATATGCCAAACAGAAAAAAGTCTCAGCACCGAACCCTGGGGGACTTCATTGGTGACTGGTCTCTTCCCCTGTTTTGATCTCCTGCATCCTGTGAGCCAAGTTGGCAATGCAGCTGGTGATGTAAGTGTTTGTTCCTACATTATTCATCTTTTGTACTACACCTGAGTAGGGGATTGTGTCAAAAGGCTTGGCCAGGTCAAGGTAATGTGGTGTGAACTGTTTTACCTTCATCCATTGCTTTGGTAACAAGAGTAAAGCTTAAAATTTGCCCGTGATTTTGAGCCTTTCACACTTTCCTCTGGGATGTTTTCTAACACATTTTTAGGGCCATGCATACATGTATGCATTCTTTGAGTCACCTTCCTGATTGTATTAAATTATATTCCTTGTATAATATAGTACACTTGTTAGACTTAAGTTAGAGCGCATTTTAAATTTATTGTTTAAACATTTTTCCAGTAGGCAATGAAACAAAAATGCATTAACCAATAATGGCAAAACTGCCCTATTCAGAACATTTCCATGATAAAGGTCTACTTCCACACACAACTGCATTTTAAATTTATAGTTTGAACATTTTTCCAGTAGGCAATTAAGCAAAATGTATGCACCAATAATGACAAAATTGCCCTATGCAGAACATTTCCATGATAACAGTCTACTTCCACACACAATTGCATTTTAAATTTATTGTTTGAACATTTTTCCAGTAGGCAATGAAGCAAAATGCATGCACCAATATTGACAAAACTGCCCTATTCAGAACATTTACATGATAACAGTCTACTTCTACACACAATATATAAATACAGAATCACAGTAGTGTAAGCCATAGGCATGTTGCTCAGCTTCTTGAACTTATTTTCAGTTGGGCGGGGGGCAAAAGGCCAAAAACCAGGGACACATTTTAAACATTGCTTGTATAATTTTGGAAAGTTGTTTGCATAAAATGTTGTGTTATCACCATGTATTTCACTGCTACGCCTTGAACCCAGAACTCTGTGCACTACAGTCAGAGCAACATACCACTAAGCTAAACCAGCAGTTTCTTGAAAGACAGGATGACAAACTTAAATGGCTATCATATCATTTAGTGAATTCAGTTCTCACTTCTCACCATAACTTTCAGCTTCTTAGCACAAAAATACAGAACAAAGCCAATAATGGGGGAATACAGCCCCAAAATAGGGACACATTTCAAATACTGATTTTATAACCTTAGAAAATTGCTAGACTAAAAGGTTTTGTTTTACCACTCCTGAAAACCAGAGGAACAGAACAAAAGTGTGAGGCATAAATTGACAAGTGATGGTGGCTAGGGACTTTAGGCTCTTTTTACCAGTACCCAAGGTACAGGGTTTGAGCCTGAGTATCTCTAGCCACCAGATGTGTCCTGTTGGGGGTATTTACACACACACACACACACACACACACACACACACACACACTTCTGTGTTCACCCAGCAGCAGCTTACTCACTCTGAAAATAATATACATATCCCAACAGCCAGTCCAGATTCCATCCTCCGAGTAAATAAGTAGGCAGCTTGCAAAAATAATCTGAGTAAATAAGCAGCAGCAGCTAAATAAAACCGTCTGTCCATTTCCGCTCGCAAAAGCATTTAAAACCAGCTGGAAACCCGGAAATACATGTGCTGCGAGCTCAACTCCGACAGGCTGGACGAACTGACATCATTGTGCATGTGCTGATGTCAGCTAAAGTGTGAAAAAAGAAAATAAAAAGTAATTTAGGACAGTTAGGAGGTATGGATGATCTGCAAAAGTGGGGGGGCTCCCATTCCCCCTTGCTCTATGGTTCCAGCGCCCATGAATACAACATAGGTTTATGTAAGGTTACCGTTTTATACATATATTTTTTTCAGATTCCTTCTTTCCTTCCTCCCTCCCTTCTCCTTCTAGTTTAATTTGTATTAATTTTTATGGATTTCTTTGATTCAAAATTTAACTGCCTGAAAAATGTGGGCACAGTGTTTAATCAAATTGCCTTCTCATTTTCTGTTTTTTATCTTGTTCTTTCACTGCATTTAATTTTGTTTTAAGTTTTTTGTTTTTATTTGTGTTTTAAAAGGTCTTGGCTGGGGTCAGTTAGAAAATATTTTTTTCCTGATAGTGAAAAACATCTAGATAATTACTGGGAGGAGCTGAGAAATAGCACTCCTCATTTAACTACAGATATTTAGTGATGGTGAACCTATGACATGCGTGTCAAACGTGACACTCCACAACGTTTTGGATGACACACCAGAGTTCAACAACACCCAGGTTACCAAAGAAAGTGAATGATCAAAAATATGAGAAATATGTGACCCTGCACTTATTTATTAATACTCAGCAATAAAAAAGTCATTAATTGATGTTAATCAAATCAAATGCAATGTGTTTCATATTTTTTTACTTCAATTCAAAATTACTGCAAAAGTAAGGTAATTTTTTGGTGCACTATTTTAACTCCAATTATCAGTGTGCATATCGTTTTCTCTATTGTAAGTCACTGATTTTTCTTTTACTTTTACAATACACAGCAGCACACATGACTGGATTGTATTTTTTAAATAAAGAAATATGTAATGAATTGCTTCTTTTTTGTTCGGGGGAGGTCAAGATAGGCATTTTCCAAATTTTTGACATGCTCAGCCCAAAAGGTTTGCCATCACTGATTTAGTGGTATCTTTATGTAGCTGTAGTGCTTCTCTATCCGACTATTGGTGATCTCTGTCTTCATTTGGTTTTTCCCACCCTCTTGTCCTGCTGCTGTTGTGCTTTTAAACCTAGTGGCTTTTGAGTTGTTCCCGCCCGTATTATAAATCTGATTTTGGACACTCCTCCTAGTCTCATCTCATCAGCTCATTCTACTGGGTACTGAGAGATAAACTGGGAAGGCCCTCCCCCTTAGTCTCTAAAACTTGAATTATCTTCTGTTTCCTACCATCCCACTTACTAAAAAATGCACTTTATTCAGCTGTTTTTACTTTATTTGTGCTTCTTCCTACTTTATTCAGCTTTTTGCTGCATATTCTTAAAGTGTTCAGTTGCATTTAATCTGCTGGATTTATTACTGCCTGTTAGCAGCCTGATTACATTGTAACTGTTATTTTAAGCCTCTTAGTTTTGATTTAAGTACTTTGGCTTCAAACTAGTTATCTCCTATAAGGAAGGTTGGTGGTCTACACTCTTGTGCAGTAGAAGTAGCTCACACTCTTCTGGGTTGGGAATTGCTGGTTGATGGCTTACTGTGTCTGTTATTCTAAAAGTGTCTTTGTTCTGTTTTAAGGGCTTAGGCTCCAAACCAGTTATTTTACATTAAGAAGGTTTGTTGCTTACACTCTTGTGGGAGGGAAAAGTAGCCACCACTCTTCTGAGCTGGGAATTGCTGGTAAAGGCTTATTGTGCCTGTTATTCCAAATGTCTTTGTTCTGGTTTAAGCACTTGGGCTTCAAGCTAGTTATTTTACATTAGAAATGTTTGTGGTCACACTCTTGTGGCAGTAGAGGATAGCCTATGCCCTTCTGAGCTAGGAATTGGTGGTTGAAGGCTTATTATGTGTTATTCTAAAAGTGTCTTAGTTTTGGTTTAAGCATTTGAGCTCCAAACCAGTTATTTTATATTTAAAAGGTTTGTGTTCCACACTGTTGTGGGAGGAGAGAGTAGCCCCCACCCTTCTGAGCAGGGAATTGCTGGTGAAGGCTTATCGGGCCTGTTATTCTAAGTGGCTTTGTTCTGGTTTAAGCCTTTGGGCTCCAAACCAGTTATTTTATATTAGGAAAGTTTGTGGTCTATATCCCTGTGGCAGGAAAGGTTAGCCTACACCTTTCTGAGCTGGGAATTGCTGTTGTAAGTCTTACTGTGCCTTTATTTGATTGGCTAAAGGGTTAGCTTGCTTAAAAATTTTAATCTCTGTGCCTGAGGGTATTTAGTGACATTTGTCAGCTATGCTACTTGAGTATTTCTGTGTTAAATATCTACAATTTTGATTATTTTACAGTATTTAGTTAGAACTGCTGCTTGCCATGCAGTGGCGCCTAGTAGTGATCTGTATAGTCACCAATATCTTGCAGCTGAAATCACCCTTGTAATCTGTGTAGACATTGATCTGTCACAGAGTAAGTTTCCCTTAAAATATACTTACTGTCTATAGACAGATTTTTTTAACAACTAGAGCATCTAGTTTGTGCATAGCTGAGCATTTCTCATCAAGTTCCTTATCTTATTGATCTATTCAATATTTAAATTTTACTCACTCCTCCCTAGTAGAACAGTAGCCATGGATATGCACTTCCTGACTCTCTCTGTGGCCAGTCTGGTTGAGATGGCTATTCTGAGCCATTGTAGCAATTGCCTAATGTACACCGGTAGCTCACTTATTCTTAATAAAACAGATAAAGTATGTCAGAGGTGTAAATACACTTTATCTTTGGACACAAAACTCTCTATAGGATTAGTTTTGGATGTATTAGAAGTTGTCAGTGACACTTGCATCACTTCTACTGTACTGGGTAAAGATCCTACACATAAAACTACTCAGGCTGAGTCAGTTACAGGTAACCTTCCTAAAACACTAAGACCTCCTACACAGGACAGCACAATCAAAAAAGGGTCCTCAGCCATCATATAAACACTCTGTTAAAACATGACCAACAGCTACACATAGTAACACTGTATCCTATGCCTCTACTGCTAAGCCCTTAAGGCAAACCAGCACACAGCCAAATTTCCTGGTCATCGGTGATTTTGTAGTGCAGCACACTGATGTCCTTTCAATGGCTAGGATCCGTCAAGTCATATGGGCATTCAGGTCACTAAACCACAGGTACCAATATGACTCTGTCATAGTCCATGTGGGTGCTAATGACTTGAGACATACCTCCCTTGACTATATGAAGAGACATGATCAAGTTCGCTGATTGTGTTTCAGGTAGGTATGAGCCTAGCACTGAACAGCATACCACCTTCTTCAAGGCTGATGCCACATTATCAACAAAAAATGATTGATTTTAACAATTGGCTTAGCTTCTGGTATCATTCTAAAGGGAAACATTATTTGTTGGCTTGGGAGAACATGGTTGCCAGACCATGCTGATTTGGCAGGCATGTTCTGTACTTATCTCTAGGCTTTTAGATATTGGCAAAGTCCTTTTCCACCCCATAGTAACCTTTTTAGGCAATGACCAACTCTTAAACCTACCAACATAAGTGAACCTGCAAATGAATATTTGAAGGTGGTATTGCTCAATGTTAGAAGTCTTAACAAGAAACTCCACTCCCTGCAAGCCTTTCTTTCCCTGGAGAGTGTTAACATGTAGCAACGGTTTAAAGTCATGGAGAGTATCCCAGCAATGTAAGGTTATAATGCCTTTCACACCTTTAGGCCAGCTACTGCAGAGGAGGGAACTAAAGTTGGAGGACTCTCAGTCTATATTAAAACCAAACTCACATCCAGACTATTTAACGTGTATGACCACTGGAACTCATACTGTGCAACTTGCCATAAGCAGGGTCTCATACCATATCCTTGCAACCTGTAGGTCCCCATCCATGTCCCGGGAAACCTACACTACCTACCTCAATGTACTAGAGGCCCATTGTTTAACCCAATACGATATTCATGGAGGATCTCAACTACCCCTCTATAGATTGGGAATCCTACACCACTTCTAATGTACAAGCTCAGCGAATCCCAAACTTTGTTAATACCAACATCCATCATGGAACAGTTGGTATATTCTCCTACCAGGGTACAAACATCCTTGACCTAGTACTCACAAACATGGGGGGGGGGGGGGTCGATGTTCCTCACCCAATGTAATATCTTCGCTTGACAGATCTGACCTTAAGGCAGTATTGATTGAAATAAAAATTAAATCCAGGGATTCAGCAAAACCAAAATCTTTAGGAACTATTCCAAGGCCAACCTTTCTCTACTAAGTGACACTTTGGCTAAATTCCAAGTACCCCCACACTAAGTAAAAACCATGGCATATACTGAGCTATTTACAAAATCTCTGTACAGCTATACTGATAGCTTTGTAGAACAAGCTGTGCCCATTCATATTAAGAATAAGACAAACTCAAAAGACAGGCCACCTTCGGTTATACAACAAAAGGAAAACGATTTTGACCAAGCATAGGAGGAACAATGGCATACATACTAAAAGCCACTGACTAATATAAACAGACAGCTAATAGAATTAATTATTACTTCAAAGGCTAAATTTGAAGAAAAATAGCTTCTCAGACAAAGCTTTCTATAGCTATATCCGTAACCTCAGGGTAGATATGCAACAATGTGCAGAACTTATTGCAAACAGTATCACCCACAAAAGCCATTGCCAAACTTTTGGTTGACAGGTTTAGCTCAAACCCCCTCCCCCCCGATAATCCAAAGGAAGTACCGCATACCACAACCCACCAACCATTACTAGGGAACAGGTCATCAATGCACTTTCCAAAGCCAAAAGCACTGCTTTGATTGCCCGCAGTAACATCCTGGGATACCTAATAAATAGCATGAAACATGACCTCTCTGATTCATTTGAATCTCTCTTCAGCTGGAGCCTACAGTCAGGCTTTGTGCCTAAGGAATGTTAGATGACTACAATTATTTCCCTGCACAAAGAAGCTCCAACCATTGATCCGGGTAACTACAGGCCCATAAGTGTGACCAGCCTCATATGTAAGGCCTTGGAAAGAATAATCATAGACATGATAAATGAAGTCATAGGTAACCTGCAAATGCTGGATCCATCACAGTTCGGTTTTGTTAAAGGAAGGTCATGCCTATTAAACCTGTTGGACTTTTTTGAGAGGGTCATTAAAGCATTGGATGAAAGCAGGACTGTGCACACAGCTTACCTTGGCCTGACCAAGGCTTTTGATAGAATACCTCACTCGGGCATTATAGACAAAGTCACTAATTTAGGTATAAATGCTTTTATCATCCACTTGATAGCCAACTGGCTCACTGATAGGACCCAGGAGGTCAAAATAGGTGAGGCCACCTCCACCAAGAGGCCAGTTACTAGCAGAATCCGCCAGGGCTCAGTACTAGGCATGCTCCTTTTTGACATCTATTTCTCCGAAATGGAAGCAAATATTGAAAGTTTATGGCTGACTAAGTAAGGGTCAAAGCATTTGTTGTCAAGCTTAGCAGTCTAAGATTGATTTACCTGTTTCTCAGGTGCCAGTGGATCACCAGAAAGGGGAACAGATTTTGATGCCAATGAGAAATACTTGGCTTAGGAGAGAGATCATGTCTATAAATTGTAAAGTATGGCTGGGCGCAAGGAACCCTAATGGAGATGTGCTTTAAACTATGCAACAGTAACTGGCCCAACTGTAATATGCACACCTTCTCATCTGGTCACTTAGGCCAAATCCCAAAACTTCACCAACAGTACGTTGTATTCTCCAGTCCCTAATGTTTGCCTTATGCATAGCAACATTGCTGATGACATACTTGAAGGCAGTTCTAGCATGAACTAGTTAATGTTGAGAAATGCTGGAGTACTAATGGGAACTTAGCAGACACAGATATGTGAAAGGCTAAGGAAGGGCAGCTGTTATGGCCCCCAAAGGGGCTATGTGCAAGGATATGTGAAAGGGTAAGGAAGGGCATTTGTTATGGCCTCCAAAGTTGCTATATGCATGACCCTTATCTCGGGAACTATGCCATAATTTGTACAGTTTTGTCTCCAAAGTTGATTCTGCACAATGGCTGTGAAGTCACCATTCAGGGCATAAATGTATTTGTTGTTCTTCTTGCACTATATCCCTGCAAGATTACCACTCATGATTTTGTAAACTCAAATCAGATCTTCACTTTCCCACTCATTTCAAATGCAAGCAGTTTAAATTCCATCACCCCTTATCAGTTGTTCTTTATTGACACCCCCCCCCACTATTCTGTTGCCATTCCTCTGTACTCTTCCATTAGTCTGATACCTCTATCCTGATAAGGCCTCCAGAACAAGTATATAGTATTCAGAATGGATTCCTTGAGTCAGCTCTTCTTATAATGACATTAAGGACCCACACGTTATTGTCTGCTGCTGCATTTATTTCACTGTGTGTCTTTTGTTTGAGCATTGGTGTTATCATTGGACAAGTCACAGGTGAACACTAGGTTAACTGCCCTGAAGGTCCATTTTAAGCCTAGCCAGTATCCTGAGGTCAGACTCAAACCCTGCACCTTTTGTCTATGGGTCTGTTCTGTTTTCCTTAACAAGTATAAGTGTTTTTTTGGTTACAGTTCAATATCTTGGCAGTTCTCTGTATTGAACCTCAGCTGCTACCTGCTTGCATACTTAATGTCATTTTACTACTTAGCTTATTTAAGTGCCTATTCTGTTACCATATTGTGTGGAAAGAGAGTGTTTTTACTCTAATTTTATGTCCTACCACTATATTGGTCAGTTCTATTGGCATGCATTACTAAGTAGCAACAAATAGCTAGAAATGTTTACTGGCAGTGAATTACTCTGCATTCTGTAAAATTAAGGTAGCAATAGACTCAATTTCATATTACTGAACAGGGTGACTTCCTTATTATCACTGCTTGTTCCCTAACTAATTTATTTAATTAAGTACTGCTTAGCTAAACTACTTAAACTGTGGTATTTTCTTGTCTGTCTCTTATTCCTAGTTTTTTTACTTCACTTACCCCCTTTTCTTCCTTCATATTAACATCTCTGTCTCTCTCTCCTTACAGTCTGTTAACCACATTCAAAAGTCCAAAAAAAAAAATGAAGCAACTGCCTGCATACAAGAACATGGAGAGTGGAACCCCATATAAACCAGTAAACGATACTGCAAGTCCTACTTTTATCAACAGACTGTGAACAGTGTAGGTCTATTATAATCTTCTCTCCATGACACTCCTACTGATTCTTCTGCTGTGCACACTACTGGACCCCCCCCCCTTTTCCTTCCATTTATTGTATCAAATATATACAGTTTTCAAAAGCATTACATTTATTTTATATTCTTATATTTTATTTTTCTTAGATATTACATTTATTTTATATTCTTATATTTTATAGGCTGTTTATTGTAACAAATATATACAGTTTCCCTAAGCTTTGCATTTATTTATATTCTACCTCCCTGATGTTCTACTAAATCTGCTTTTGAGTTCACATAGATAAACAGATGCCTTTAGGGACTGACCTGGGCTAGCTGGTTGATTGTTTTTCTCATCTCACAGCTTTCTCCAAGTCCTGGTTCATAGCCTCCACACCTTCTCTTGTTTTCCTAACATATTTCTCCCTTAAGATACCCTTGCACTCCTAACATATCTCAGTTTAGTAAAAGCTATCATCTGATGCAAAAGGAAACTAATATAAGCTCAGGACTAAAAGTGTCGGCTGTTTGTAACATGCATATTCTGCCCTCAAAACCTGCGATACCAGTAAAGCAATGTATAACTTACCTGCAAACCTACCATCATTTCAGTCTACCTGATTATTTTTTTCTTGTTTCATGCCACTCTTCCAGCTGGGCTAACCCACTCCGTATGTCCTTGCTATGCTTGGGCTCACTCTGCTCCTCTGCCCTACCCCCATTCCCACCCACCCCCTCTTTCATTACATTTATACTCTCTACACTACACCCCTTCCTTTTCCTCCACTCAATCAGCCTCTCTAATTAATTAATTAACACTGTTTCTCCTTTTACAACTACTCTTTTTACACTCTCCTCCCCTGTAATCTCATTACCTACCCCATCACCTTCCTAGTCCCATCCATTCCTTACCACATACTGCTGCTCTCATCTTGAACCATCCCCTCCCACTCTCATACACTATACCACTACATATCAGCCATATCTACTACTCATTACCTCTCTCTACTCTATCATGTGGCACCTCTATCTCTCCATCTCCTTTCTCTTCTTCTCACTAACAGCCTCCTAACATACTTCACTTTGCCTTCAACCCTTCTATCATACCCCCCTCATACTCTCAACACCCACTCTGTCTCCCATATTTAGTCTCACCATCACTCTTCCCTACCTCACCATCTGACCTCTTCACAATTACCACTTTCTAGCTCATCTCTCCCCACTAGTCAGAAACCTAGATATCCTTCTACTCTGAACCTATGCTTCTATATCCTCACATTATTTGACACACTTTCCTTGGATGGGGGCATCCACCCCAATCCAGAACCTCCCACCCCTTGCTTGCACAATACCTCAGCACTAACCTCTCCCCACACCTAACCCCTCCTAACAACACTCCCTCACCTAAATCACTAAAAATCTTCTCACTAAATATTCAAGGCATTGTAAATAAAATAACAGAGCTGCAATCTTGGATTTCTAATGCATCTCCCCACATCCTTACTCTATCGGAAACCTGGCTTAAACCACACATCCTCAACTTGGAAAACTTACCTCCAGGCTACAATATATTTTACTTAGATAGAACCAATAAGTGAGGGGGTGGCTATCATCTACTCTGAACTACTAAATCTGTCCCCTCTCCTCATCTCTGTTCCGTCTTTCTCACCCGCAGAAATCCTTGTTGTTAACTGTCACCTTAACTCACACAGAAGATTTGCCATAGTCTCTATATACATTCCCCCTGGCAATAATATTCCAGTCCTAGAGAACTTTCTCTCCTGGCTCACTCACCATGTCCCCTATGAAACCATCATACTTGGAGATGTTAACATAGACTGGTCTAAACTGTCCCCCTCATCTCCTCCCCATAGTCTTAACCTCCATGAATTTCATCAACACATTTCTACCCCCACTAAAACTAACAAAAACTCCCCTTCTGGACCTATCCTTGACTGGATTCTTACCTCAGCTCCAAACCATTACCATAACTCTGGCATACTTCCAAACTCTTTAAGTGATCACCCCACAACCTTTATTTATAGATTCACCCAACATTTTCCCAAAGACCATACTTACAGAATAAGCTGGAATCTCACTCACTTTGACCCAGGCACTTTTAACTCTAAACTATCTGGCATCAGTTGGTCCTTCCTATACCACCTCCCTCTCAATGAGGCTGTAAAGTCATTCAATAAGATTTTCCTTGACACTCTTGATTCTATTGCCCCTTCTAAAAGAATCAGAATTAAATCCAACTATGCCCCCTGGCTTACAAAACAAACTTGACTGATCATGCACAAAAGAGATAGCACCTGGACATCCTAGGTTAAAAATAAATCTCCTCCCTTACTTCAGCCATACAAAGAGCTCAGAAACAAAAACTGGTCATCAAAGATAAGAGAGCTTATTTTTCCTCTAACCAATGCAGCCCTCACAAAAATCCAAAACAATTCTGGACCTCCATCAATAACATGATCCACCCAGGTAAACTCCCAATTCCCAACCCCTTTCCGCACAACACTGCCACTGAAACTGCCACTCTCCTCAACAAGAATTTCATAGAAACTATACAAAAGCTCACAAAAAACAGTACATCTCACCCAACCCCTCTATCACCTCTTAACAAAACTCTTCTGAATACATTTTCTTTCCAACCAGTCCCAATTACCACTATTAAATCTCTTTTAAATAAACTTAAGCCTTGCTCCCCCTCTGCCGATCAACTACCCTCCCACTTCCTAGAAATAGCTGCACAATCCATTGCCTACCCTGTCACTATACTTATTAATCATTCCATCTCTGAGGCTCTTGTCTCAGATATTGGGAAATCCTTTTATACAATCCCTCTTCACAAAGGTGGCAACTCTACTGATCCCTCTAACTTTAGACCAATTGCTATCCTTTCCCCTTTCTAAAATTTTAGAAAAGTGCATCCATGCTCTGTGAAATACCTTCTTGACAAAGTCTCCTTACTCCTACCCACCCTTTAGACGCCACCATAACACAGTCACTGCATTACTCTCCTTTAGTCAAACAACAGCTGAAGCTTTTAACAATAACTTGCTCATCTCCTGCCTATTCCTTGATCTTTCAAAGCCCTTTGATACTGTCTCTCACTCTAAACTCCTTACTAAACGTTCTGATCTACATTTCTCTTCCTCCTCCATCAACTGGTTCTTTATCTACCTCTCCACAGGCAGCAATCTGTCTGTGGCAAACTGTCCTCTCTCTACATTCCTCCCCGTAAATACTCGAGTTCCCCAAGGATTGATTCTAGACCCCCTTCTGTTCAACATATTCACTAACAAACTTCACTCTGCTACTAGCCTCTCTACACTTCTACAGTATGCCGATGACTCCACCCTTATCACCTCTGCCCACAACATATCTGAACTGCTAGCTCTCACTTAACAAACCTTCACTTCTGTTGAAACCTGGCTGTCTGCTAACCAATTAATACTAAATCCAGAAAAAAACTAAACTCCTTCTCTTCTTCCCTAAAACAGTCACCCAACACAAACCCTCTTTCTCTATCACCTGTCTTAATAACACCATCATCAAACCGGAACCCCATACCAAACTACTTGGAGTAATTATTGATGATGAACTAAAATTTTATAATCATATCCAACAATGTATAAAAAAGACCCACCAGAAATTCGGACTTCTCTATCGCAACGAGAAATTTTTGTCACCTTCTTCCAAACCTTCCCTCACTCATTCCCTTCTTCTACCCTAACTTCTCTATGCTGCCCATGTCCTTACTAATGTTCAAACTTCACTTATCACTAAACTAGAGCAAATATATCACAAAATAGCCAGGTTTGCCTCTAATCTCCACTCAAATTATACCTTACAACCCAATGGCTATGTCCTTGTACTAACCCTGAGTAAGACTTCTCTTCCTGTCATCCTAGGTTATAGCACCAATTTACAACTCACTTTATAGCTACTTTAAGACCACTACCTTCTAAGTTGGACTTATTGTACCCTGGAAAGACTGTATGGACATGTCACTGCCTTATAGATGAGTTACTGCCCATAACTATTTCTCCCAGTCTTGTTTATAACTATTCTGTTCTCCTGCGCCATATTTATATCTTTGATTTGGGAATCTCCCACATCCTTCTGAACACTCTTTTCTTCTACTATTGTTTGGTCAAAGAAAAAACAAAGGAATTTTCTATTTTGTTTAACTTTTATCTATCATGAATGCTAAGTTACCATGTAACACCTGTTTTGTCTGACAAATGAACAGTAACTGAAGTTGTAATGTTCTGTTTGTTCTTGTTTTTTATGTGGAGATTTTTTCCCCGGGCCTCTACTGAAAATGGACATATAACCAGTTAGACTAGCCCGGTCAACGAATGTAAAATAAATAAAAGTAAATAAATAACTCCCACCACTGTCTTGCCCCAAATCACTCCAATGGCCAGAATTCTCTAAACAACTACTTCTCCCCCAACTTTGCATTACACACTCTATCTAGAATGACCCTCCTCCTCTCCTTCTATCTCCAACCTAGTCTCCTACTACAACCCCCATCGTCACCTTTGTACTTCCAGCAAACACCTCCTTGACATATATAAACCGAATAAAAATATAGGAAAGTCCGTCTACAAATACTTTGTTTGCACATGCTGGGGAACTCATTACCTCAAAACATAAGAAGCATTCATAAAAAACACCTGTTCCAAAAATAACTTAAAATTTTTCTTCAGAGTGCATGGTCCTGCCCTTGTCTAACCCCCACTTGATCTAGTCACTTCTCAACTTTAACTCCTTTTTCCTATTCTACTCTTTACTTCCTTGTACTTGCCTCATAAACCTTTATACCTCCATCCGCCCTCACTTCCATAGTATATATATATATATATATATATATATATATATATATATATATATATGGTTCTACCTGACATAATCGAAACCCCAGAACACCGACAATGAAATTACCGACACCACATAACCGACAGTGCAAAAACAAGAAACCTCACATGCCCGACAACGAAATAACCGACGGTACACAAACACGAAACCTCATACACTGCACACACCACAATAACAACAATCAACAAACAAAACACATCCCCTGTCCAAAAACCACGCACACAACACAAGCACACCAAAATTCCTACAAACCCACACTAAACCACACATACACAACTATCTACAACCCTAACCCAAACCCTAACCCTAAGGTCCGTCACTATTGCATACTCAGCTAACCCGCGCCCTAACCCTAACTCACTTAACCCGCCCCTAACCCAAAGACTATCACTACCGCACACTTACCTAACCCAGTCCCTAACCCTAACTCATTTAACCCACCCCTAACCCAAACACTATCACTACCACACACTTACCTAACCCGCGCCCTAACCCTAACTCACTTAACCCGCCCCTAACCCAAAGACTATCACTACCGCACACTTACCTAACCCAGTCCCTAACCCTAACTCACTTAACCCACCCCTATCCCCACAGACCGTCAATATCCACACTTACCTTACTCGCACCCTAACGTCCGTCACTACCGCATACTTACACAGCCTTTTCCCATGTCGGCATCCTCGGCGTCAGTGTTTTCATCCATCGCGTCGGTCTTCTGCATTGTCGATCTTCTGGTGCTTGCGATTCGCTTGTCGGTGTTTTCCGGTGTCGATGATGTCAGGTAGACCCATATATATATATATATATATATATATATATATATATATTCATGTATATCTTTGTTTAAAAACAAAAAAAAGAAAAACATTTGATTGAATGTTTTTTCTGTTTGTATGTACTTCATGTGTGATATTCTCTAGACCTGTCAATTATTATGTAACCTACTCTATGTACAGATTTTCTCTTAACTGTTGAATTTCTTATTATGTTTCATTGTGGTTTTAATTTTTCACTCTTACTTTTATTTTTGATTTTGATTTTTACTGTAAAAATATGTAATACTTCTGGAGCTTTACTCCTCAGGTTTCCACTGAAAATGGGCCCCTGGCTTAGCTGGACTAACCTGGTTAACAAATGTCAATAAATAAATAAAAATATAAATACTTAGATGGCTTAGGTCAATCTTCCTGTCATTTCTTCCATTTTCACCCTCAGCTCAGTGTTGGTGACCTCCACAATGAGGATAATTCTACTGGCATTGCTCTGTGAGGTGTCAGACACAAATACATTGAAGAACACATGGCACAAAACCATTCTCTGCAGCACAGCATTTATCACTTTCTTGGTCTGGAAAGTGTTCCATACCATCTCCAGTTGCACCCTCCCATCCAACAATGTCTCTATCCATTTGTAGAATTTTTTCCAATTCTCAGCCCTTTCATTTTGCCTGGGAGTCTTCAGCAACTGAATCTAAAGCCATACAGACTGTAATCTATATAATATATAATTTATCTTAACTGACCTAGTCATAGACCTGGACTAGTCTTATCTGGCAACTTCAGTTGATTACTCTCCGTAAAGGTGTTGGGTCTCTCCCCAAAGATTTTCTCCATACTTTTTCTTACCAGCAACATCAGGTTTACTGGCCTGGAGGTCCTTAGACTTTTACTTCCTTTAATCTTGAATAGTGGTGATAGTATCACTATTTTCTGGTCATCAATGACCTCTCTATTAGCAAATGATCTGTTAAACATTTCAGTTAGAACTCCTGCCAGAACACTATTGAGGTTCTTTAGATCCTTCTGGGGTCATCTGACAATCCCTTGGGTCCTGTACTCCTACAGCTTCTTGAGTTCCCCTCTGCCATCTGTCTCAGTTGTTCCGTCTGTCTGCCCATCCATCCATCCATCCATCCATCCATCCATCCATCCATCCATCCATCCACCTCCCTTCCATTGACTCCTTCAGACTGGTATCCTCATGCCTATCACGTTTGTGAAGATAAATGCAGAAAAGTCCATCAGTGCATCATCTTATTCACCAGTCTTCATTAAGTCCCTGCCATCCCTGCTGCATTTAGCCAGTTTACCCTATACTTTTATTTTCATTTTGAAATGTAGTGGAAAAATAATTTTTTGTTTTCCTAAATGCCCACCACTATTTCATGTGTGCTATTATCTCTTTGTTGCCTTCCTATTTACTTTCAGGTCTTTTTTGTGAAATCTCCCCTCATTTATTGATGGCTATCCTCTTTGGCTTCAGTTTCACATTTACCTCCTTCCTTTGGCCACACCTTCATTGTTTACTTATTTGCTTCCTCCTCTAGCCTCTCTTCATTGCCTAAAGCATAATTTGTTTTAAATTGAGCTGAAGACCATTTTCCACCTCTGTCCAGCACCAGCCCTTACCTCCCCTTTTATCCTTCTGCCCAGTTCCTCAGGATTAGCCTGTTTGTAGTCCCATGCGTATGTCACATAACCTTTCCTCCCCCAGTGTATGACATGTATGTGGAGTCATACCTGAACATCTCTTATCCCTTTTGCTAGGACCATATGTGGAATATTGTCCTTTCAAATGGTTTCTTGTATGAGCCCCACAAACCCCCCTGATCTAGTGTTTTTATTAACTCTTTTCTCATTTCCTCCCTCAAGTTTCTTATTTCCCATTTATTTAGTTAAAACTTTAGATTTCAGAATAATAACCATTTTCTCTAGACCCCACCCTTTTATTTTGACTTCTCGTGTGTTGTGCTTTCAGTTTCATGTGTCCAGTAGTCTTTATGTTGTACCAGTTCACCAGCCTTTTCCATCGTCCTCCTTCACCTTTAACACCAGTGCACCAAGTCCAAGTGTATTCCCTCCTGGATCATTTTGGCCTTGCCCATGTCCCTCTTCATCCTTCTCTCTGACCTTACATCTAATACCCTCTCTGATGTACACTGCACCTTCCAACCCCTTTTCCTCTCTTTCCTGATCACTTTGTTTCCAAGCACTGTCATGGCTCCAGGAAATGATCAGTATCATTATCCACCCCTTTCTGGTCTTATCAATAGTCTTTTCCCACTTTCCTTACTGTCTTGCCTTGTTTCCTTGGATAACCTCCTAGGCGTCTCTGACTCATGCCCGGCCTCTGTTTCGGTTTAAGTTTACTCTCTGTTTGAGCCATAACTTTCTACCCAGCTTTAAGCAATTATGCCCTGTATGGGCTAAGATGGAACCTGCTGTCACCACTGAGTTGTTCCGTCTGGCAGGTCCCCCCAACATCTTCTTAACTTACTTTCCTGCTACCTGATCTATTCATGTAGCCTGTCATTGTCATCCTTAATCTTTTCTTTCTAGGGCATGCAGCCTGCAGGCAGTGGAACATCGATGAAAATGTTACCATGTATGTACATCGCTGTTTTTGGTACCTATCCAGTGCCTCCCTAAGCCCTCTTTACTGTTTTTCACATAGATACACCCATATGGAGCATGTAGTCAAATTTAGTGTCACTGTTTTGTGCACCCAAATATTGCAGACTGCCACTGGCTACGTTAAAGGTTGTAATAAAAGCATAACTAACTCTTTTGTTGTTACCATAATTCCTGTTGGTACTAGTAATTACTTCATTTTGTGGGTTCTTTGTCAAGATAGGTTGATAGAACCCGTTTTGTCTCTTAGATGTAACTTCTAATGTTAACTCGTTTAGTAACCCCAACTGGTACCCTCTTCTAGTTAACATCCCTATTAGGGTCCACTTCCTGATATTAATCTTCATCTAAGGTGTTCATTCTGGCCGCTCTGATCAGTTGACCCTTTGTTACAGCCCTTTTCTGTTTAAAGGGGTGGCAACTAGAAAAATGGAGTAACATGTTCGAGTAAGTTGGTTTTCTATATATACTAGCAACATATTCTTCCAAAACTTATTTTTTTCTAAGCATAACATACAGGAATGACATCTCATTCTTGTTATATTGACATGTAAACTTAAGAAACTCTGTGCTTTCTTTAATATATTGCAAAAAGTTTTTTAGTGTAGCCTCATCATTTCCCCAAATAAGGAAGATGTCATCCAAATAGCGTAAATAAAGTTTAATGTTATCCACATGAATACTGTTATGCACATTATCTCCTTTCCCATTCCAACATAAAACTACATTTGCCAAAAACGACCCTACTGGGAAGCCCATGGCCACTCCTTTTTGTTTGTAAATTTCTTCCTCAAAATATATGTAGTTATTGGTGAGAACTTCATTATTTACTATAGTTTGGTCAAAGCCTTTGCTCTTTAAATACTCCCTAGTCCATTCTAGGGCTATGTTGTGTGGAATAATGGTATATAAATCCTTTACATCTATCGTGGTCATAATGTCTTCCTTTTCAAACATAATAGTGTTCATTTTTGATAAGAAATCCCAGGAACCCCTACACAAATGTTGTTCTTGTGTTAAATAATGCTTACACTTATTGTCAATGCACTGAGCGCATGGAACGGTAATGGAGCCCCTACCATCCACTATCGGTCTCATAGGTGGATTATTAACCGATTTGTGGATTTTGGGCACTCCAAAGATTGTAGGGATTCTGGGTGAGGTTACATTTAAATATTTAAATTCATCCGTCTATTCTTCTCTCTATGAACATGTCTGTAATTTGATTTGTTAACCTCAAATATGCGCTATTTAGTTCTGATCTACTACTTTTTTCATATGCGTCTGCTTGTAACATGGCATTTATATTATTCTTATATACTTCCTGCTTCATAATTACAATACCCCCGCCTTTATCGGGTTTCATTACCCTTAGTTCCTTTAAGTGTATAAGATCCATAATTTCCTCTTCAATATCATTACTGTTGTTTTTCCTTCTTTTTTATTGTTATTACTCTGATAATGTGCTCTAAGATCAATTTCACACATTTTTTTTCAAATATTTTTAAGGTAGGGTGTACTGGTGGGTTATATAAACTGCTAGTTCTTAATGTTTAAAAAATATTATTGCTATCATGCTTAAATAGCAATTAGAAGTTACACCTAAGAGAGAAAATGGGTTCTATCAACCTGTCTTGACAAGGAACCCACAAAATGAACTAATTACTAGTACCAACGGGGATTATGGTAACAACAAAAGAGTTAGTTATGCCTTTATTACAACCTTTAACGTAGCCAGTGGCAACATAAAAAGGATTTTGAATAAGAACTGGAAAGTATTATATGAACATCCAAACATAGTTAATGACATAGCGGACACACCTACTATTATTTACAGAAGGGGTAGTAACATAAAAAAACATGGTTGAAAGAAAAAGAAATTTGACAAGTTCATTAAACAGCAGGATGACAAAATGTGAGAGATGTAGTTACTGCAAATATATACTTGAGGGAACTTATATTAAAATAAAGGGAAAGAAATTGAATATAAGGGGCAAATATAACTGTGACACTATAGGCATAATTTATGTCACAAAATGTCAGAAATGTGAGTGATTTTATGTAGGAAAAACAGAGCTCAAGCTCCAAAACCGTATTTATGAACATTTATACGAAATTAAAAAAGAAAGAACCACTAATGCACTGTCTAGGCACTTAAATGAACATCCTAACCATTCCTTTAAATTTAGTGGATTGGAAAGAGTGGCGAAGGAAAAGTGGGGGGGGGGGTCCTGGACTGTAATCCTGGAGCAACACGAACTTAAATTGCAACTGCATTTAGAAGCATATAGGTACCCAGGACTAAACTACCATGTTAGCATAGCACCTATCTCGAAATTAAAAGCATGGAAGAAATGAACTAATGGAATAGGATGCTGATTGTTACTAAATGTATTTTTTTCTCTTTTTATGTAGTATTGATATCGTACATGGCAATTATATGAACTGTTTTAAAAAAAAAATAGTACAACAAACATGCACTAATAGATGCATGATCATCACATACATATTTTATAGGGACGTGTAAAATAGGGGGAATGTTGCTTTAAAATTTTAAAAAGGTCATATGATTTTTGAGTTTATTTAAATGGCTTAGAAACTGTCACAGTTTGTATCTGATGAAGTTTTAAAAGGTTTAAAATTAAAGCACTTATACGCTTATTGGATTATGCAGCATTTTTTTGAATAAACCTGTGTTTTTACGGCTCAGAACTAAACTGTTTATTTTCCAGCTATTACGTTTCTTAGTTTGTGACTTTGGAATATTTAAAATTGCCCATGATTTTGGGCCTTTGTCTTCTATTTGTTTGGTTTTGTCCATGATTCCTGGACAAAGAAGTTGAGAGCTGTACTTATTCTACTGACCTATAGTTGACTGGCAGTAGACTGTACTGCTTTTGATATCTGAATGTGTTTTACTAATACTAAAAGACCCCGTGGCACGTATTGAAATGAGTAGGGGAAGTTCCCTGATGACCTGGCCAAATTTACCCCAGTAGTATAAATACTACCTCAAGTCTCCCCTGAAAAGAGACCACTAGCCTAGTAGGACTAACCCATCAACAAAGGACAGATTAATCCAAAGATAGATTGATGGGTAGGTAGATCGATAGATAAAGTCCTTGATAGAAAATCGTAGTTTTGTTCTGCAAGAGAAAATAAATATTATACACTTGTGACTTATTGCACGATTACTTGCTAGATTTCAAACAGGTGGTACTAGCACCTTGAGGCAGCTGGCAGCCCTACAATGACTGATGGGGTAATATGCAGCTGCTGTTGCTATCTGGGATTGTATGCTAGCAATGTGCAGAAAGAAGTATTTCAGGCGTACCGGAGGCACTTTGTTTTTTTTTTTTAATTGCTGTAGCGTTGTCACCTCACAGTAAGACGCTGTCCTGTTCGATTCTCAGCTAGAGCGTCTTCTGCACGGAGACATGCGTGAATGGGCGTACCTTCGTTGAAGGTTGTGCATCAGGGCTGGTAACTCGGCATGTAAAAATCAACTAACAATCATTAGCGGACCGGAGTTCCGCTGTGGTGACCCCTGGCCGGGAAAAGCCGAAAGACACAACAACACTGTATGACTGGCATTTTCTCATGCTCTGATCTGTACATCCTAACATATTAGTATCCAAACCAGTTACAAGGAAACAGTATGAATGCATTTCTTGAAAGGTGATGCTTTAAAAGATGTATACTATATTTTTTGTATTCGGTAGTTGAAAACTTATTAGAGTTTGTTGGGAAGTGCTGTCTCAGATATGTTGCATGCAAAACTAAATATTTTGTTCGCCATTGTTAGCCTGACCTCAGGCAATAGTTTCATGAACAGAAACTAAATGCCACTAGAATGCAGCCATTGTTTCAAAAACTCAACATGGCATCCCTCAAAATATTTTGGTTAAACATTATGTGTATCTGTTCTTAATATTTGTTTTGGACTGTCTTCTCCTTGTACACCAGTACATCCAAAAACATTGCAAGTGAGGGAGTTCTGTATTGGGAAGAAGTCTATGCCCATTTCTCAGCCAGTGCAGTGTTATAGTACTATTAACTGAATATTTCGGAGGGTTCTGATGTTCTTCATATTAAAAATCAAGAGAAAAACGAGTTGAATGGTAGGAGAAAGCTGAAATAAGCAAATACGAGTAACGTAATGCTAAAGCAACTAAAAACTTAAAGTGCTTACCATATTAAAGTTTTTAGTTGCTTTAGCATTACGTTAGTTGTATTTGCTTATTTCAGCTTTCTCCTACCATTCAACTCATTTTTCTCTTGATTTTTAGTAGTTTTTTTGGTGTTCTTCATATTGAAGTAGCCTTAGCCTTAGCTATATGGGTTGTATCCTGCCAAGGATATAATATTCGGCCAGTTTGCAAAGCTTCAAGGTGATTTCATTCTGCCTAAACTGTCAAGCAGCTTGAGATGAGCTGACCTAGATGAGCATGGGTGCGAAGTCCATCAGAGCTTTACTGCTGCTGAAGAATACAGCACTCTGAGGCTTTTGAAGATCGACAGTTGGAGTGTGCTTTCCTTCGCTGGGCAGATAAGTTCCCTTTGATGGAAAAAACTTCCATATTCTGATATTTACTGATGATTTATTACTTTCGTCTTCAGGAAAGTTATTTTAAAGCTAGGAGTGCTGTGTTTTAATGGACTGTCTCAAGAATGCAACATGGAGTAGTCATTTTTTTCTGTTAGTTTTAAAGTAGCATAAACTAACTAAAAATATATTTTTGTGGAGAAATTGTGTTTAATTTTATGTTGTGGGGATGCCATAGTGTTTGAAAGTGCTTTTTACTGTGTTTTGTTTCTGTGAAAAAAGTAACTTCTGTGGTCTGGTAGTTTTACTGGCATTTGCTGCTTGTCTTCCTTGGGAAAGAGGCATCATTTTTGGCCTGATCATGAAACAGATTGTTGGTCCCATGGTCGGTCCTTCTTTCAGTCACAAAAATAAATGCCATGGATAGGAAATTACCTCAGCCTCTAGTAGGTGATTCTGCTGTGGCCATTTGCTGTACCTGAAACCACTCATCTTTTACCCCTAATCCCTCTGTTATAGCAACTACAGCCACTATCGACCGGGGGTTAGCCACATCCTCTGCTGCTGTTGGAGTCCCCTCAGTGGGCAACGGAGAGCCACTGCTGTTGGTCCTGGGAGAGGAAACAGGGCAAGTTTCCCTGTTATGTCAGAATGCTGTGACCATCCCTGGGGAAGCAGTGGCTGTCATTAGTAGCACGTTTGGCCCCATTTGTCCTGTCAAAAACAAAAAACAAAACTAAACTAAACTAAACATGTATCTAGTTCTCCTCAAATCTCTTTGGATAGGAGTAGTTTATTTGGGATTGGCTCAAGGTTTAATTAAAGTTATTTATCCTTCTTGTAGAGCAGTTTCTGGTAAAAGAAAGAGGGATGCCTCTTTTCCTCAAGAAATGTAAGATTTCTGAATTTGAACAGGAGAAAGCAGGGATGGATTCAGAATTTTGTCCTCAGATTTCTGATTCAGACTCGTATGAGTCCTCAGTTTCCGATTCTTCTCATGGGGGTTTCATTTCTCTTTCTCTCAGACTATTGCTAGAATGTCCCTTTGTTTTCTGTGGGAGAACACAGAGGTTTCTCAGTCCCTCAGAAAATGTCATGAGTTGTTACAGAAAGATTTTCCAGAGCCTATATCCAATCCTCTTGTCATGTCTTCTTTAGAGGATGTGTGTTTTACTGCCTGCACTTTTCCTGATAGCCAGCTAGCTGTCCCTAAAAAGGCAGATAGCATGCATAAAATTCCTCCGTCTTTAAAACGTTTATACACTATTTCCAAACCTGACCCAGCAGCTATAGCCTTAGTTGACTCCTCTGCTGCTAAACACTCAGTTGATTCCAATCCTGCTCTTTCTAATAAGGATGGGAATTTTTTTTGATAGGTATGGGAAAAAAGTGTATACTTCTGCAACTTTGATTTGAATAATTTTAAGTTGTCGTGCTGATATGTTAAAGTATTTCAAAATACTGTGAAAGTGTGAGGAATGTTTTATTTACAATGTTTTTCTTGTGAAGATAAAACTGCTTTAAATAACTTACCTTTCTTCTATTGCACAGGTTACTACTTACTGTTAGCAGTGTGTGTGCGTATGATTTTGTTGATTCTTCTTCCAGGGCTGTGGTCACTGGTGCTGTTTTAAAGAGGTTTGCTTGCCTGCATTCTCAAACATCCCAGCTGATTTAAAAATGAGATTTTAAATTTTTCCTTAGACAGAGAATTTAATGTTTGGCTGTGCTGCAGAGGTGATCAGAAAGTGTGATGAGAGGGTCAAGCTGATCCAGGGAATCTCTAAGATTTTTCAGCCCTCCTTTTCCAAATTGTCCAGTGGATTTTCTTTCTACTCATCCAATTTTGGAAAAAAAGGACAGAATTCAGGTAAACATACATTTAAGAAGAAGTGGCAAGGGGTTTCCAAAAAGAAGTGTCAAACCTCCAAAAACCAAGGACAGTCCAACAAGTCTGAATGACTATTCTAGAGACCTTGTGACCCCCTCCCATCCTGGCCCCTATTCTATTCTAGAAAGCCTAAATTTCTATTTTTCTTTTTGGCAACAGATTGTTTCCGACAAATGGGTTCTGAAGTTCATTCAACAGTGTTACAGATGGCAGTGGGAGGACATTCCTCCTTTCCAGGAGTTATTCCTCATCCTGCTGCAGATCAGATTCTTTTGTTTCCTACTGTTCTTCATCACACGCTGTCCAAGGAGTGAGAGAACCAGTTCCTTCTACCCAGGTGGGGAGGAAGTTTTATTCAAGGATATTCTTAGTGACAAAAAAGAAAATGCTTGGAGACCAGTTCTGGATCTTTTTTTCCTAAACCTGTTTGTGATAGTGCCCATATTCAAAATGATGTCACTTCATAATCTGTTTCATCTTCTTCCTCTTTCGAGTTTCCTGGTAACACTATACTTAAAATATACTTATCATTACATTCCTGTTCACCTAGACTACAGGTGTTTCTTAAGGTTTTGTGTGTCCGGATCACATCATCAGTTCTCTGCCTTGCCTTTTGGATGATCCAATGCACCAAGAGTGTTCACAAAGTGTCTAGCTCCAATTATAGCTCATTGCAGGCTACAGAGTATCCACATTTTTCTGTATTTAGATG
The DNA here is from genome assembly GCF_019279795.1 of Protopterus annectens. Taxonomy (NCBI): domain Eukaryota; kingdom Metazoa; phylum Chordata; order Ceratodontiformes; family Protopteridae; genus Protopterus; species Protopterus annectens. The sequence continues at coordinate 570,236,539 of NC_056743.1, forward strand.
ACTTGCTTATCTTTGCAGAGTCTTTTTCAAAATTTCAGGATTGTCTCTCTTGGGTGAGAGATCTTTTCCACAAACTGGGATTCCAAGAGAACATTCAGTAGTCTTTCTTGACTCCCTCACACAAGATTGTGTTCCTGGGATGTCAACTAGACATCTCAGTTCAAACAGCTTTACTTTCACAGGAAAAAAATAGATCTTTATCTAGGTTTAGTTCTAGGGTTTTTCACTCATACTTTGGTCTCTGCGGAGGAATTTTGGGTCTCATGGCATCTGTGATTCTCATGATACCCTGGCAAGACTCCACATAAGAAAGACACAGTGGTAACTGAAATCTCTTTGGTCCTAGCATCAACACTCTTTATCTTTTCAGATCCCAGTACTTGGGTTTGTCATAGGAGAAATGTTTTAGTGGAGACAACAGATATCCTTAAATCCAGATCTCTTCTCCATCCCTGTTCTAAAGCAGTCAGTCATCACAGATGCTTCAGACATTGCTTGGGGAGCAGTTTCCGGAAGGATAAAAGGGAAGTGGGTGTGGGACACCAAGGACAGATGCAAACACATAAATGCCATAATCATGCCCTGATCAAAGCACTCAACTCTCTGAACCATCTTTGGTCCCAGGGCCCTCTTCACGTAGTTACAGACAATACCACAGCTATTTGGTACATCAGCAAGCAAGGGGGAACCAGGTCATACCCCCTTTGCAGACTAGCCATGTTAGCTTGAGATATAGCTTCAAAGCACAATCTCTAAAGGCATGCTACATTGCATTACAGCAAAACTGTGTGGCAGACAAGCTGAGAAGGACCAGGGCAGATCCTCAGAAATGAAAACTAGATCGGGGTCTTCCAAGATTTGATCCATCTGTGGGGAGTTCCTCAAGTAGACCTCTTTGCCTTCTCTCTGTACAATCAACTGGCAAAATCCTGTTCCAGGACTCCATGTAGGAAGACATGGAAGACCGATGCCTTTTATTTTTTTTTTTTGGACAGGAATGTTCCTCTGTGTCTTCCACCCTTTCTACTAATATCCAGGGTTTTTCTGAAGATTAAGAAGGAATCTCCCAAGATCATTGTGGTAAGTCCCTTCTGATCCAGGCAACCCTGTTTCTCCCTTCTTTTGGAAAAGGCCAGGGGCAATTGCAACAAGCTTCCTCGTAGAATGGATGTACTCACACAAGAACAGAGGTGTTTGATACACTCCAACATCAATCATCTTCAACTGACTGTCTGGATAAAAGGGTCTTAATTCCCTTTAAGCACCTGTTTTCTGAGGATGTGCAGCAGGTAGTAATGGAGGCAAGAAAGCCTGCTACAAGAAAATATATATTAGCAAATGGAAAAGGTTTTCTAGCTGGTGCCAGCAGCATAATCACCATCCGTTCATGGCTAGTTTTTATCTGGTTCTACAGTATTTGAGTGAGTTAATATCCTATGGCCTTTCTTATTCCTGTGTCAATGTTCATTTATTGGTCATTTCAACATATTTACCAATGGATCCTCCTCTTTCAAGGCAGTCTGGGTTTTGCAGAAGAGGCATCCAAGTAAACTGGTGGCCCCTCCTTGGGATCTCACTTGAGGTTCTTAACATGGATCAAAGTTTTACTGATTGCTCTGACCTCTGCAATAAGGGCATCTGTTCTGCAAGCTCTTATGGTGAGTCAACCCTACCTCATTTTCCACAGGGATAGGGTTTCTTTGAGAACCAATTATTTTATGCCTGAATTGGTATCTGAGTTTACTTTAAGCCAATATCTAGCTCCCAGTTTTCTTTCCTGATCCTAAAAATGAGGGAGGAAGGATACTCCATACCTTGGATGTCCTCAGGTAAATCAGGTACTATCCTAACAGAGCTAAATCTTTCAGATCTTTGGATCGATTGTTCATTTCTTGTGAAGGTTAGAAGAAGAGGCAACCTGTGTTAAAGCTGACTATTTCCAAATGGTTGTCTAAGGCCTTATATTATAACCTTAGGATTATAACCTTTTGTTATAATCACCATGACAAACGTATTCCAGGCAGGATCAAGCCCCACTATACCAGGGTCTTGGCTTCATCTGTTACTTTTTGGAAAGGGTTGAATTCTAGAAGTATTGTAGAAACTGCTACTTGGACCTCTGTATATACTTTTACAAAGCACTATAAACTCGATTCCTTCTCTAGGTCTAGCTTGTGCTTTGCTAGGACCATTCTCCTGGGCATCCTGGAGAACTTCTCCTTCCACCACCCAGATATAGTTAGCTAATGCTAATCTACCAATATAGCTAAGGCTACTGCAGCAGTGATTAGTATGAAGAATATAGTACAGTTGCGTAAGTTGAACTTACCATAACAGTAGATGTTCGAATGATCACTGCTGTGGTAGCCACTCCTGCACGATATCACCCTTGTTTTTTTATGTTTTTTCTCTTTATGCCAGGGTGTGGAGATTTATTTTTTGTTATTTCTAGCATTGTCCTTTCAGGGCTCAGCCTCCCTCTCTCTGCTGGCAGGAAAGCTCTGAATAGCTTTGCACCCAAACTTGTGTTTTAGTCAGCTCATCTTGAGCTGCTTGATTGTTTGGGTGCATGCAAGGTACCCTGAAGCTTTGGAATCTGGCCAGCTGTTATATCCTTGGAAGATATAACTCATATAGCTAAGGCTAAGCTACTGTAGCAATGATCATTTAAACATCTGCTGTTATGGTAAGTTCAACTTACACCACTATACTTTCTTCTGAGTGAAACTACATGAAGTGGAGCTTTTCCACGTGCCACCCCCCCCCCCAACAACCACTCAAGTAGACACCTCTTGCTTCTGCCCCATAAGTACATACATGTTTATTATAACCAACATGCAATGAATACATCTTAGGGAAAAGAACAATTTTCTTGAATGAGTTTCCAAGTCACAGTAATGCCCTGCTCTGTGTTCAGATCCCAGCCTATTGCACTAACAATTAGAATTTTTAGATGACTGTTTTGTAAAAATAAATAAAAAGAAAATACTCAGGAAATGTTGCAGAAACACCAGGAACATACTAAATCAGTGCAAGAAGGTCATGAACTATGATGCAAATGGTTGTGTGATACATGGAAAGTATCAGGTAGCATACAGAAATGATAAATTCAACACTGATGTTCAAACAATAGAGGCAGCATGCCAGTACAGCACAGAAAGTAAAACAATGGCAATATAGCATACCACAGACAGTCGTCCTTTGCCTGCATTAATTAACCATTTTTGTATCTCCTCTCCAAATGTTCAAAATTAAAAATCAGTTGCGTATTAATTATTCAAAGTGAGTTATAATCATCTGTTAGGACCAAGCACATGCTTTGTTTTTGGCAGCATTTGCAGGGTTTATAACAAATCTTTCATTTGAATGCATTCTAGAACAGGTGCATGGTCAGGCCCACATTTTACATATAATTTGCACTTAACCTTGCCTTTTCAGTGCCCCCTTCTCTGTGCTTTTCAGACATATACCAAAGTACTGCTATTTTGCACTACACAGCTTTTGTAATATCGACCAACTAAACCTGCTGTATTTTCCATTCATTGTTATTTATTTGTCTCTTCATAAGAGTTTCCAGTCAATTATTTATTTATTTATTATAATGTACATCCGCGGTGGTGGTGCTGCGGTAGCATTGTCGCCTCACAGTAAGATGCTGTCCGGTTCAATTCTCAGCTAGAACGTCTTCTGCGTGGAGGCATGTGTGAATGGGCATACTTTCATTGAAGGTTGTGCGTCACGGCTGGCAACTCGGCACGTAAAAATCAAATGCCAATCATTAGCGGACCAGAGTTCCGCTGTGGCGACCGCTAACTGGGAAAAGTCAAAAGACACAACAACAGTGGAAAAGGGAGAAATTCCACAAAACAGTGCATAGCAGTTTAACAAAAACTGGGATACCACAGTGGCATATACCCCTCAACCTGCAGACATTGAAAATAGGAACAAAGGTACTTGAATAGTAGGTATATCCAGCCAAAAATCTGGGCATCTAATTAGCATAAAATTTTAATCACAAATAACACATGACTCTTCCCATTTCCAGTAGAAATGTGGGTTAACACTCAAACCCGTGTTTAAAAAACAGGACAAATGATAAAAAAAATACAAACACATTATAAAACAAACTGTAAAATCTGTATACTTTAATAGGGTTCCTATTACGTTATTGAATCACTAAATGCAGAACGGCCAAATACTTGAAATGGCCGTTCATCGAAGTGTGTTTTGTGGGGTCATGGTACAGTGGGGAACGGAATATTTGCCCTTTCTCCACTGTAGTGCGACCTCTGAGTTGGTATATATAATTAGCGGGGGGTGTGGGGGCATAGCCCCCCACAACAAACGATTTGATGAATGGCCATTTCGAGTATTTAGCTGTTCGGCATTTAGTGATTCGATAATGTAATATAGACCCCTTTAATGAACTATATTGCAAAATTCTACCACTCAAGATCATTTTGTTTTGTTTGTGAAAAAAGGAAATGTAAGGTGTGTGTCCTCTTTTTTAAAATTAGTGGTGCTACTAGTTTGTTGGTCATGTAGTGTGGTTTCTTTGTACTAGACATCTTCAAAAATCATGTGTAATAAGGAGGATTCAGAAAAATTGTGTAAAAGGGTAAATCAAGCCAAAAATAGGAACATACCTTTAGAAAAAGGTACATCATATGCAGGATCGGGCCTGAAAACAAATGTTCCAACATAAATAGGCATGATTGAAAGGTCTGTACAGTGCTAGCATGTCAAAAATATGCCTATAATCAAAGCATAATTTGACCATTTGAGTTTGAGCAGTTAGAACTCAAATAGTCACTGATAATGGGTAAGGAAACCTGTTAACAATTACTGGAGACATGGTACTCTGTATCAACCTTGATACTGCCACTGTGGTAACTATCACATTTACTAATAGGTTCATAGGTGTGTACTAGGCTAATGGCCCTAGGGCATTTACAAGCCTAGCCATAGGATTACCCTGGCACCATGCCACCCGACCTTAAGGGTAGTGCACCTCTGTTATTATCTAAGTGAACGTCTAATTTTTGGGAGCACGGCTTGCTTCTGAAACACTAATGACTGATACATGGAGCCAGATTCAGAAAACTTTGACACATCGCTCTACTTATTTGACGAGTGGCCACATGTAGGGTGAGTGTTATTCAGAAAACCAAGCTCCATGATATGGCAAGCCAAAATAGCACAATCAGTCACACTGTATGCTACTGACCATATAATGAGGTATTGTGTATGATAATGAGGTAAAACAAGATGGCGGACTGACTCAGAAATGTTTAAATGCAGTACAACGGAGCTGCACCCTCTGTATATTTGAACTCTGTTGAATGCTTATGTTCAGACTGAATAAGTCCCAGAGTAATGCTGTTATAGATTGCTGCAGTTATTGTAAATGTGTGTAATGTAAGAGGTTCTTATTGCCACTGACATGCACAGTGATGCTCAACATCATCCCCAGAGGTGCAGGGACATCCAACCCTACTTAACGTGGGTCTATGTCAAGCTCAAAGGACCAAATTGTCAAAACCCACATGGTTGAAATTATGTGGTCTACAATTTGGTTGTCGAACCACTCTGTCTGAGATCACTGAACCGTAGAGATCGGGGATCATAGGAAGTTACTATGCTACTGGTCCTGAGGGCCTTACAAGCCCAGCCAAAAATGTAGCCCATGTTCCAACAAGTCAGCACCTGATACCCCTGTCCAGCAGGGGCACAGGTAGAATCCCAGGGGTGTATTTTCTGTTCCCCATCCAGTTATCCAGGTTGCACTTAAAAAGGGTTAATGAGGTACTCTGCTTGGTATGAAGAGGGAGTCTGTTCCACAGAAGGGGGAGTCTCTGGGACACAAATCTGTCCTGCCAAGTCTTATTGATGTCACATACCAGGCTGAGGTTGCTTGTGCTGGTTATTCGCATGGAGCTTGACTTGCGGATATGCAGCAGTCCCATCAAGACGGGGTGTGAGATTGCTTTGTATGCCAGACAGAGGTCACCAATGAGGAGTCTTTATGAGACTGAGTAAAGGGGCAAGGCGTTTAGTCTATCTGTGTAGGGTCAATGTTTGAGGCCATGGATTCTCCTGGTGAGGAACCTCTGTGGTCTGTCCAGCTGCTGCATGTGCTTTGTGAGGTACATGCTGAAAAGGGCATTGTACTCATTAATGGGTCTTATAAGGGAAGAATACAGGGATGTCATGACCTCCTTATCCCTGGATGACATACCCTTACTAATGAGGTGGGCCATGTAGAAAGCTTTCCATACAGTGGAGGCAATATGGTGGTCAAAAGTCAGTTTGCTATCAACCTGGGTGCCCAAATCCCTCACGACTGATTGCGTGCTTAGGACCTTGTTATTAATGTGATAATTTGAGGGGATGTCACTCTCCCCAAAGGGGATGATGATGCATTTTTTGGCATTCAGTTTGAGGCCATTGTTCTGGCACCAGTCACTTATTTGGGTGAGACCTTCTTGGAGGATGTCCACATCACTAGGGGAATTGATGACAGCACCCAGATTGCAGTCATCTGCAAACTTGGTCAGCTATAGCACACTGGTTTTGGCCTGCACCTCAGAGAAGTATATCCCAAACAACAGAGGCCCCAAGACCCATCCCTGGGGTACACTGCTCATTGTGGGTCTACTGCTTGAGGTGGCTTCCTCTATTTTGACAAGGTGGGTTCTATCAGTGAAACAGTTTGCTACCCATCTGGTAACATACGGATTGATGCCTAGTTGCGAGAGTTTACATATTATACCTGAGTGGGGAACAGTATCAGGTCAAGGTAAGCGGTATGCATCGTTTTCCCCTCGTTCATGGCTTTAGTGACCGTCTCAAAGAAGTCGACCAAATTTAACAGGCATGACCTCCCCTTGACAAAACCAAACTGTGTGGGATTGAGTGTTTGGAGGTTGTCAATGTCTTGTTAATGAGGTACATGATAATCTGTTCCATGGCCTTCCTTGCAGATGAGGCTAGTTAGGCTGATGGGTCTATAACTTCCTGGATTGGTGGACGCTCCACCTTTGTGCAGATGGATGTGACAGTGGCTGTCCTCCACTTCTCTGGGATGAAGCCGGTACATGGGCCCTTTTCCCCACTGTTGTGAGATCTTGGAGTTAGTATAAATAGCTAGTAGGGCATGTAGGGGTTGCAGGGGGTAGCTTGCCACCCTGCAAAAATGTTGTTTGTGCTGTTGGTGGGTGTTGCGTAGATTTATGCCAGTTTTTTCGATTAACTGCATTGTTGACCATATGGATTTTGCAATGTGTTTTTTTGATAAACTGACATAGATCCCTTAACATTTCATGGCCACCACAACACTGACATTGTGGACAGGCACTATGTTGATAGGGACACCATCCAAGAAACTGTGGAAATGTCAGCATTGTCTGTAGCCCCATTTGAGTCTTGCAGTACCTATTCTAGTGATATCAAAGTATATGAGTCTTTACGTATATTAACTAGGGACTTTTCAGCAATTTACTGGGGACACAGTGGCAGTATCTCTGGTATATGCCTTGAGAATATTCCATTAGTTTCTTGATGCCATGCTTCAACATGTGGGAAAGCACATGTGGTTCACACATACCAAAGACAAAGGAGCAAACACCATGTGAGATTTCTATCATACAGTCCATTTTCATAAGGTACTGGGAGCCATAGACTTATACCCACATTGAAATAAAGGCCCTAACTGGTGAACTGGGAAGGAGTTTGGAGGTTGTCAATGTCTTGTTAATGAGGTACATGATAATCTGTTCCATGGCCTTCCTTGCAGATGAGGCTAGTTAGGCTGATGGGTCTATAACTTCCTGGATTGGTGGACGCTCCACCTTTGTGCAGAAGGGTGACTTTCCACAAGGACATCTTGTTTGTGATGACAGATAAGCCAGGGAACCTTGGTTCATAACACCCATAAGAAATCTACAAACTCCAACAGACTATAGGCATAACCGTCATCTATCACAAACCACCAGAAACATTACTGAGCATGTGTTTGGGCTACTGAAGACATGCTTCTGCTGAACCACAAAGCGTATCACTCTATCAACTGCCGGGTGATCTGTAATGCACAGGGTATCATCTACAGTGTGTGTGTGTGTGTGTGTGTGTGTGTGTGTGTGTGTGTGTGTGTGTGTGTGTGTGTGTGTGTGTGTAGGCTACCTAGGCAGTTATCATGACTCCCATATATGGCACACCTGTAATTTGTACCTTTGGTTTATGAAGGGTGACTTTCCACAAGGACATCTTGTTTGTGATGACAGATAAGCCAGGGAACCTTGGTTCATAACACCCATAAGAAATCTACAAACTCCAACAGACTATAGGCATAACCGTCATCTATCACAAACCACCAGAAACATTACTGAGCATGTGTTTGGGCTACTGAAGACATGCTTCTGCTGTCTGCATCCTGCTACATGTGCAAAAATACTGCCCATGTATGCACTGTTACACAATATTATACTTAAGAAGCAGTTAGAGCAGGGTGGACATTTGCAGAGGCAGAAATTTCCAACAGAACAGGCAGAGGAGGCTGAGACAAATGAGGACTCAGAGAAGGAGCAGAAGCTAGTAGCAAGGGATGATCATTCTAGATGGATGCAAGCACAGAATGTCATGGAACTACCAAAGAGGTAGTATACTGTATATAGCTTCACAACATAGTATACAACGGGTAAGCAGATACACTATAGTAGTAAAAATGATGTGTGCAAAACCAGCACCAGGATGTGGTCACCCATGCATAGGTTGGCCACACTGTGCATCACATATAGGGAACCCAAATAACAATGTACAAAGGGCAGGGCACAGTTATCATCATTTGCACAGGTGGAGAATGGAGTACAGGAGTGCATGTCTTTTACAGAGAAGTGTATGTGAGTGCTGAGTAGTATGATTGCAAAAGTGCTTTTATGAGAAATGTCAGCAGTGATATGTGGGGGATTAATGCAGAGAAGGGCTGGAGTCAGTAGATGCGTGTAATGATCTGGGGGCTAATGTGGTGTGAGTGTGGGTCTGCAGGGACACAGACACAGCAGGAGTTGCAGCACTGTTGCTTGGTGTACTAGATAGGTTCAAAGCATGTAAGGCAGAGGGTCCATAATCCCATACATGACCTCACTCATGAGAGCTAGCTCTGTCAACAGATGTACATCTCTGGTTAGACGCTTGTTTTCTGAGTGACCTTGAGGAACATCTGCTGAGAGATGTACCATTATGACAATGGCCACAACCACAGACATGGCCTCTCCTAGGAGTACACATATCTGCTGTGGAAGTGCTACCATTGCAGGAGTGGGATCTCACTCATTCACAGCCATGTTGGCTAACATCTGTGGATGTAGCAGATGAATGGCTCTGCAGGTGGCCCCTCATGTCTGATACATTAGCCAGGGAAGACACTGTATGTTCCATTGCGTGGATTCATTATATCCACGGAATCATGCATATGGAGCAGGCACTCCTATATGTCATCATACATGGCCTGGATTACCATCACTATTTCCACCATGGCTGTAGTGGAACTAGCCTGTGCCTCAATGATGGCCTTGCACATATGTTAGATTCCAGCCACGAACGCACCAACTTCAGGGGGAAAGCAGCAGCCATGTTGTCAGTGAGCACCATTGCCAACAACCCCCTCCCTGTATTGAACTTTCTTCCCATAAGTGCTAGAGACAGATGTGCACATCTGTCTACTGGGGACAGCCACACTTCCCTGATTGATAGTGTCTCCATCAACTTGTCCTGTCTCTGATGTCTGGGTAACCTGAGTGTCTGTAGGCATAGCGTCTGTGCCTGTAGTCTACGCTGGGGATGCTGTGATCACATTCCCTGTGTCCATCACACACTCTGTACCCCTTGACTATGCCCATTTACCCCTCATCATTGTCAGAGGCTGCAGATCCTCCAAAATCTGGCAGGATCAGATCCACAGTATTGGTGCCATGTAAAGAATCAACTGTGAATATACCAGAACATGATTTATCCAGTGCAAGTATGACTCAGCACTATAATTATACATGCAACTGAGATTTTTACAATTTACAAACCAGATAAAAACTAATACCCTATGCCATGCCTTGTGCAGGTGGGTGTGGCTGTTGAATCCCAGATGTATTTGTATAATGTAAGTCAGACAGATTTAATTAAGTTTTATACTGACTAAGGGATATTGAGGACTTGCAGGTATTGACATAGTGAACTAGGATGAAATATCTGTGGCATCTGCAGTGGATCCTTCCTATCCAGCCCTGCACTGTGTGACTCATTGGAGGTGGTACTCCCTTTCTGCAAGGCCAGGACCTCCTCTATTTCCATGATAGAACCTGTTGCCCTAGGTTCCTGTGCCATTGGTTTTGTTCTGTGGGTGGCCCATAGACCATATCCAAGGCCCTGAGGCCACCATTTGTACCTACAATCCTGCTTGCCAACCACATTCACATTGGTGACATTCTCAGTCTAGGCACAGTCATAACAGGGCATGTGCTGATCCACATCCAAGACCAGTGACCATGGAGACAAAAAGTCTGGAGTTCCACATCAGTCTTCACGTGGGCTTATGTGTGGAAGCTGATGTCTTAGCAGATGCAGTTGTTTTTCCTGTTTGCCCTGTTTTTTCCCTTTTGGAATGGAAAACAATGAAATTAACAGCCTTGTTCTTGCATAGCCCTTACAAATCCTAATATGACTACTAGCCTGCTTGGCTGTGTATAGTATGCTGTATTTGCACACATTAGATATTTGTATCCACACTCTTTAGGCAAATGTGAGTTATCTAGGTTTACTGAGCACATATTCTCCACAAAACAATCACAGAATTGCAAATGACCAAGTACATGACTGTTACTATCACTGTTACAAGTATTTTGACTAATGATGTATGGGCAATGCATACAATACTGAAATTGTATTGAACAGTAAGTACTCTGACTATAAGCTTATAGGTGAGTCTTCAATCTAGCTTAATGATCCTGCAAGCCACTAATTGCTGTACCCTTGCAATCTATTGCTCAATACATTGTAGCCAACATACTTAAATTTAAAAGTACTGAACAATTTGCATCCCTGATAATCAACAGGCTGAATAACAGTTAAAAGCAACTGTAGTACAAATGAATAGATTTGTAAGCACTTACCTCATACACACAGTTATGTTTAGATTAAAAAAATGTTTTCTAAAGTCACCTTAGGCAGGAATCAAACTCGTAACTCAAGTGTTTTCTTCCATTGCGTGATGACTCTGTTTCTGATCACACGTATATCGTGTATATTCACCTGGCTGGGCATGATGATTATGCTAATTATGGTTCATTTCATTACTGTTTCTCAACCTATTATTTTGGGGAGTGGGGTGCGAAGTGTCTTTCCTAAGATTTTCTATATTTAGCCATCTGAACATGGAGTCACTGTAGAACATGTTTTCTTAATAGCATACACTGGCATTGAGGACTGCCGTTTTCACACTTTAAGCTACCACTGTGAACCATAACTCGCTGTATTTTCTGAGGTTGCCACGAGTCATGCAAATGATGTACCTGATGATGCTTGTCATTACACAGCAGATGGGAAATGGGACACCTGATTTAGGTGCTAGCTCTCTACTGTTTTCCTGTGAGATTCTTCAAGGTGAGACATCATGGCTGGAGAAGGAAAGGGTAATACCCTACAGCAGTAGCAGCAATAAAAAACAGCATCTGTAGTTAATGCATTATTTTAATTTTGGAGTGATAACCTGAGGCCACAAATATACAATAGCAGTATGCAGAAAAATGCTACACATGGAACATAATGAGTAATTTGTTAACCACAAACTGATAAAGATATACAACATAAATAAATACAGACCTGTAAAAGTTCTGTTCCCACCTCAAATAGGCATTGTTATCTTCTGCTAATAAAAAATTATCTGGGGTAAACTACTGCAACACTAAATAAAGGGTTGATATTTTACAGATTTATATGATGTGATTAGTTTAAGCACTTGTGATATACTGTTTGAGAACAGGATGTAGCCAGAAGGGTATTTTTTGTACTCAGACCTAAGGTTTTTGCTCCCACCACCCAGTCATCATTTAAAAATGTATACAACCCTCAAAATGTTGCCTCATACACATAAGAAAGGGGCACATTATTTCAACTGTTTTCACTTATAGCCATAATGTGAATATTTTAGAGGTGCTTGCCTATTACATATGCATGGGTTGTAAAGCTCCAGAGTGTTGACATTAATTTAGATGGTTCTAGATATTCTGTGGTCTTTGAACAATAACTTCCAAGAAGGGCTCAGAAAATTGACTTAATTGAGTACACTGAGTGCACCTAGCTGCACCCTTGGTTCAGAACAGCTTTAGTAGTGTTAAACAGTTAAATAAAAGGTCACTGTATATATATTTTTTAAATAAAAACACTTGTGGGTGGCAAAATATGTATATTAATACTTGACAAAAAACAATGGTATTTCCTTCAAAGCTTCTACAAAGCAGGAATAGCATGTTTACAGCTGCAGCTCTGCAGGAGAAACAGCTGAAATTAGACAGAGTGAAGCAGAGCCTTAGACATCCTTCTACACATCTGTGCCATAAAAGTTTTGAATTTCTGGTAAGAAGTCTATACAGTTCCTTTATTTATTACTCAATGGCATATTCCATCTTTAAACTAATTTGCTCTGTCAGTAATGAACCGTACCTCCCTCAAAATTCAAAATGATCTGTTCCTAAATGAATATTCAGTCGCATACCTCTCAACCTCTTAGAACAAGATATCTGGACAAAGTCATATGTAAAAGTGGGCAAATGCCCACAAATAGGGGCAATTTTTAAATATTGGTCTTACAAACTTAGAAAGGTGATGGAATAACTGGTTTTGCATTAGCATGAATTTTCTGAAGGTTATGAAGTCTGAAACTCAAATGTCTGTCATTAGTTTCTAACTTCAATCTTTAATTATTTGCCACTAATTTGCCAAAAGACCACAATTTTATGAAAAACAGACCAAAGATATGAGGCAAAAATCTGGGCATTCTGTGAAAAATCTGTACAGTTGAGAGGTATTATCCAGTGTTGTCCTACGTCTACAACTGTGTTACTGCTAAAGCCTGAGTAATGCTCTATGAAAATAGTTCCCTGTTTTGTTGTCTGTTTAGTTGTACTGTTTGGTCTCTCTGGCCCTAGTCATAACTAAAAGGGGTCCTTGGACCAATTCACTTACTCGATTAACAAATGTTAAATAAGCAAATAAATAAATAAATACTGTGTTTTTTTTCTTCTTGTGTTACAGGCTGGGCTATTAATCAGTTGTGACATATCTTTACTACACATATTATCTTCATTTCATTGCGGTGCCATTTTTGCTGAGTCACTGATGACTTCTTCATTTCTCAATCAGCCAGTCATTCATTTGCCAACTGTCTGCTTAATCTGATATAGGGTCACTGTCCTCGTACTCTGTGGACACAGGATGCGATAGTAGACCAGCCTAGTCTCTGGAAGCTGAATGCAATACCTTAAGCTGACACACGAGGTATTTTTTTAAATATGTATATGTGCATAGTTGCTAAACGTTATGACTGGGTATACGTCATTGTAGATGAGGCAATCAGACAACCTTGGAGCATTCTAACAGTTAGGTATGTGCCAGTACAACCTGTTGCATTAATCCCATTTGAGCTGTACAGGATTTGTAAAGAAGTAAAACAAGAAAAGCGCAGATTTGATGTTTGTTTGGTAGTGAAACTTTGGCATACATTAACTAACAACATGGTCTGTTTAAGCACAGACTGTACAGCCGTACATTTAATTTTAAATGCCTTAGCCTCTGTTACAGTTTTGATATGTTCTTTTAGGTCATTGTTAGTAAAAATGCTACGCCTACAAACTGGGTGACTCAATTAAAACGGGCCAATACAGCAGTAAATAAAAATTCAGAGCACGATCTGTTCTTAATCATGTTGTGTAAGCACTAAAGACAGTCTCATTAAAAGTGGAACTCATAAAAAGTGATTAATTTTGTAAGTATACTGCATCAAGTGAAAACATACATCACAACTGTCCAGATTTTCACCTTGTATTTTTGGTGTGTTCCTCATAAAATTTTTGTTTTTTTCTCGATTTTTGTGGCAAATCAGTGAGGACTGAATTTACTAAATAATGACAGGCATTTGAGTTTCAGACTTTATATCCTCCAGAAGACACATGGTAAGACAAGACCTTTCATTCTAGCAATCTTTTAAGTTTATAACAACAATATTTAAAAATTCTCTCTATTTTTGGGGCTTTGCACCCCCCCCACATTATTTTTAGCTTTGTCCAGATTTTTTTGTGCTAAGAAGTTGAGAGCTATGCTTGAAACCACATAAAATAATATTTATGTTCTTATGAAGAAAAGCTAAGAAATACACTGTACAAGTCCTGACTCAACAGTTTTATGTACAGTAGTACTTTTTCCTTTGTTCTTCATTTCTTCAGTATGCCACCTGTACAGTTCTGAAGATAATTTAAAAAATAGGGAGCTGTTCAGCTAATTTTTTTCGGAACCAATGCAATTTAATAAATTTGTATATTTACATTTAAAATCATGAGATCAGCAGTGAGTAGCAGATGTTCTTCGTGTTTCACTGTTCCAGTCATTACATTCGGGTAATCTGCTGGCAGGTTGCCCTCAGTTGGCCTGAATTCCAAAGTCTTGGGTCCTGCGTCGGTTGCTGTCGTCTCTTCCATGACGTCAGGTCGTCAGGGGTATAAAACATGCAGCCAACGCCATTTTCTTCAGTCTTTCTTGCCACGTGGTGCCCGAAGTAGAAGCATTTCGCAAGTGCCGATCGGTCGACTACTGAAATATTCAACTCTGAGTTTCAGTACCCCGTTGGGGAAACTTTTTTCTTGCTTTTTACCGATGTCATAAAAAAAATTAATAATTGTATTACTTGTGGGAAGCAAATACCTCATAAGGATTTCCATTTATACTGTATTCCTTGCCTAGGCCTTGATCACAACATGCCTGGCTGTCGGTTTTGAGCTAGATTTAACCAACGCACTAGTAAGCATCGGTATATTTTTGCATCTAAATATTTTGGAAACAAATTTAACTACCCAGAAATGTCATCAGATAGCAATCGGACTACCGGAGTACATAAAAAACGCAAAGAAAAGGACAGAGAAAGGCAGTCGAGATCCAAAACCGAAGACGAAGCTTCTCCTAAGCCAGTCGCCGGTTTGTCAGTACTCCGTGAGGCGCTTTTGCAGCCCCTGATACCCGCTACCTTCGAATCACAGGCCTCTACCGACACCCATGTGGAGTCCGGCATGCCGCAAGATACTCAAGGTATTGGACCAACGGAGATTCCCTCGGATGGGTCCGGAGCCACTGAGCAAGCACCGGCTTCTGAGGGTGTATTCAGACCTCAACATTTTTATATCAAACCGACAAAAGCTGCAAAACCAAAGGCAAAGACACCTTCTAAAACTACAAAAATAACGCCTGAGCCACATGCACAGGCCTCTACGCCTAAAAAACAGATGATCAAAATGGCTGAAGACCTCATTACCTTGATCAGGGGTACCCATCCCCCTCCAGATAAGAGGCCTAGGCAAGACACTAACTATGAATTTTCAGATCAGGTTTCTATTTCTTCTGATTCCTCTTCTGATCAGGAATTATCTTTACCTCCCTATGAGGATTCTGATGCTGAGGAGTCTATTCCATCTGTATCTCCTCCTGAGGATTATTCATTTGGAGAAACCTTGCATACTTTGAGGGAGCATTTTCGCTGGGAGAGTCAAGACTTCTCAGAATCAAAAAAGAGGCTCAGGGATTTCCTTCTTCCTCAGCACAAGCCTTTAGCCATTCCCCCTGTTTTCGACATTGTGGACGATGTGTTTTTGGAGTCAAGCCTGACCCCTGACTCCTTACCTCCAGCTCCCATTAAGCCTGACAAGTATTACAGGGTCCCCAACTCTCATAAATTTTTATTTAGAAACCCTGCTGCTGATCCTGAAACTATTTCACAGGGTCCAAAGGGAGTTAAGGCCTCAACAGCAAAAACCCTACCCCCTCCGACAGAGATTCAAGGGCACTGGACAGATGGGGAAAAAAGGTTTATACATCTGCAACCTTGGCAATCAGGGCCTTAAACTGTCAATTTCATATGCTTAAGTACCAACAACATGTTATGGGATTGCTGAAACAGAAAATGATGTTGCTTTCAGAATGTGCAGAAAATAAGGAATTGCAGAAATTATTGCATGCAACTGAGCAAGTTGGAAAGCATACTCTGCAATATGGTTTTGATTCTTTAGAGGCCTCCTGTAGGGCCGTAGTTACTGGATCTGTGATTAGGAGGCATGCCTGGTTAAAGGAACAAAATTTGCCTGATCATGTTAAAGCTAAATTGCTAGATGTACCTTTACAGCATGATTCTCTGTTTGGTATTAAGGCAGAAGAGGTTTTAAAGAAAATGAAAGACAAAGCTAAGTCTATGCAAACTGTTAAAGATTTCTTACAAGTGCAGCCACCTAGATTCAGTAGACACTGGCCTACACAAAATTGGTCCTTTCCTGTGTCAGACAGAGCTCAAAGGGGCAAATCCAGATGCCCTAAGGGTTCCAAGTACCAGCCTCAAGACTCCTACAGGTCAAAGCAATGGGGTGCATCCACCTCCAAATCTGGAGGAGATAAAGCGCAAACCTACAGAAAGCAATCCCAATGACTTCCCTCTGCCTACACTAAGCACTTATCTTTTGGCAGCACCCAAAGGGGGAAAATTAGCACTTTTTGCTCAAAATTGGCAGTTAATACCCCAGGACAAGTGGGTACTAAACATTGTATCACAGGGATACAGATTCCATTTCCACACTCTGCCAATGACAAATGGTTGTCCAGATCTGCCAAAAAAACAATGGGCAGAGGCACAGAAACAGGTTATGTCCCTCATGGATATGGGGGCCATTCAGACAGTACCAGAACAGGAAAAAGGACAAGGTTTTTACTCAAGACTGTTCTAGGTACCCAGAAAGGACAAGACCTGGCGGCCAGTACTGGATTTATTGATTTTGAACACATACCTGGACATTCCAAAATTCAAAATGCTCACTTTGCAACAGCTTCTGCCCATGCTGGGCAAGAATGCTTGGTTGGTGACTTTAGACCTAAAAGAGGCATACCTGCACGTCCCAATAAGACAGTCATGCAGAAGATACCTCAGATTCAAGGCTGGCTTAATGCATTACCAATTCTCTGCACTGCCCTTTGGCTTATCTACTGCGCCCATGGTCTTTACAAAATGCCTGGCACCAGTAATTGCATTTTGCAGACATAGAAGTATTCAAATATATCCTTACTTGGACAATTGTCTCATTCAAGCAGAGAACAAGGACACTCTTCTACGACACCTGGCATTTGTGGAAAGGCTTCTAACATGCCTAGGATACACAATAAACGAAAAGAAATCACAACTGGTACCCTCTCTAAAGATAGCATTCCTGGGTGCAAGCTTGAATACAACTGCCCAGATGGCTTACCTCACGCCAGACAAACAAAGGCAACTGACTACTTACTTCAAACTGATGGCAACAAAAACCCAGTCTTCTGCAAGACAAATTCTGCAGGCTCTGGGCTTCATGGCATCCTGCATCCTACTAATTCCCTATGCAAGACTGCATATGAGGAAACTTCAATGGTACCTAAAAAGTTTATGGAGTCAACACTCACACAGTCTGGAAACAATGATTCCTCTCATCCCCTGCCTGCAACAGGGGTTTCTATGGTGGGCAAAGGCCTGTCACCAAAACATGGGATGGCCCTTCACTCTACCCCCTGCCAGCCAAACCTTAACAACAGACGCATCAGATTATGCCTGGGGGGCCCACATGGCAGGAAGATGCATTCAGGGCATATGGGCACCAAATCAAATGCATCTACATATCAACCAGAAAGAGATGCTAGAAATTCAAAATGCCCTAACAGCTTTCAAGGACTTACTTCATCCAGGACAACTACTGATAAAGACAGACAACACCACAGTCATGTGGTATATAAACAAGCAAGGGGGGCACACACTCATATCCCCTTTGCAGATTAGCCATGGCACTGTGGGACACAGCTTTGACCTACCAAATAAATATTCAAGCTCAATTCCTGCCAGGAAAACAAAACACTCTGGCAGATGATTTAAGCAGAAACCTTATGGATCCTCACGAGTGGAAACTAAATCCACAAGTCTTCAGCATGATAGCAGAGAAATGGGGGAGCCCAAACATAGACCTATTTGCCTCTCCTCAAAATTATCAACTGAAAAGATTCTGCACAAGGACTTATCACAGACAAGCATGGAAAGTGGACACCCTATCCTTCAGTTGGAAAAACTTATCAGTTTACGCCTTTCCTCCTCTGCCTCTTCTACCCAAGGTCCTCCTAAAAGTCAGACAAGAGAAGCCAAAGATGATATTAATTGCCCTGGACTGGCCCCGCCAATACTGGTACCCAATCCTAAGGAACGTGTTTCAATATCCAGCTTGGACCTTGTCTCAAAAACCACAACTACTGTCCCAGCAAAACAATCAGATCCTGCACAATCAACTACAGACTCTGAACCTGGCAGCATGGCTAATCCTGTAATCATACAGACGAACCTCTCAGTAAAGCTGTGATGGATGTCATTTTGGAAGCCAGAAGGCCTAGTACTAGAAAATCTTATGCTGACAAATGGAAGAGATTCTGTGCTTGGAGTCAAGCACAAGGAAATGATACAGCAGAACCGCATATTCCTCAGATATTACAATACTTAACTGAGATGCTTGACAAAGGCCTATCTTTTTCATCAATCAAAATCCATGCCTCTGCCGTTTCGGCTCATTATAATACAGAGCCACCAATCTTTTCTCATCCGTTACTAAAGCAGTATCTTAGAGAAGCCAAAAATTTAAGGCCTCCTAGAAGATCACCACTAGCTGCATGGGACCTCAATTATGTGTTGGAAAAGCTTACCCTGCCTCCATTTGAACCAGCTGCTACTGCTGATATAAAGTTCTTATCATGGAAGACAGCTCTGCTACTAGCAATTACTTCAGCAAGAAGAGTTTCAGAGCTACAGGCCCTCATGGCTGTAGAGCCTTTTATCATATTTTACCCAGACAGGGTGTCTCTGAGGACAAATCCTACCTTTATGCCTAAGGTCGTTTCCAGTGTGGCTCTTAACCAAATAATTCATCTGCCAACTTTTTATCCAAATCTGCAGAACAAAGGGGAGAGTATTCTGCGTTCCTTGGATGTACCACAGACAACTAAAATTTTTCTTGAGCAGGACTAAAGCTCTAAGTAAAACTGAACAATTACTAGTGTCATATGCTGCAGGATCAGAAGGAAAGGCTGTTTCAACGCAGACAGTGCCAAAGTGGATAAGCCATTGAATCCGTTTCTGCTACTTACACCATGACAAACCTGTGCCCAAGGGCATTAGGTCTCACTCCACCAGGGCTGCAGCTACTTCAGCAGCCTTTCTCAGAGGAGTACCAACCAAGGACATTCTAGAGGCTGCTACTTGGAGTTCTGTTCACACCTTTACAAGGCATTACCATTTGCCTCTCTACTCCAAGTCCAGGGCAGGCTTTGCCACTGCAGTGCTGCAGGGCCTTATAGCCTCACCTAATGCTGTTTAGCTGCAGCCTCCCAACCATAGCTTTGGGATTCTACCCAAATGTAATGACTGCAGCAGTGAAACACAAAGAACATAGTACAGTTGTGTACACTTACCATAAATGTAGAAGTTCGAGTGTATTCACTGTTGCAGTCCAGGTTACCCTCCCGCCATCCCCCGGTCATTCTACAGTTTATCTTTCCTTCACTATCTTCTACAACCTATGTGGTATATTTGCTTGTAGATGAAGGTAAAGTTTATATTGATGCATGTATATATATATATATGTATGTATATATATATATATATATATATATATTTGGAATATTGCTACCTTTTTGGGGACACCTGACATCGGGGGCAAGAAAAACGAAAGAAAATGGCATTGGCTGCATGTTTTACACCCCTGACGACCTGACGCCATGGAAGAGAAGACAGCAACCGACGCAGGACCCAAGACTTTGGAATTCAGGCCGACTGAGGGCAGCCTGCCAGCAGATTACCCGAATGTAATGACTGCAACAGTGAATACACTCAAACATCTATATTTATGGTAAGTGTACACAACTGTACTTTATTCTGCTTTGTCTTAAATTACTGTAACAAAGAGCTGAACGTAAGAACACTACAAGCTACAGTCATAAAGACAGTTGTCGATAAACAGCTTCTTAATAACTGTCACTACCTTGGGTTTGAATGATGCCATAGCATTTCTTGCATCATTAATAAGAATCGCAAGTGCCATGTAAGTGATCCACTCCCTGACTCATGGCATGGTTGTAAATGAGTGGTGATATGATTCTGTATGCAAAACTAAATAGCGATATGACCAATGATTTGCTGTTTCATGAATGGCAATGAATACATAAGTATGGAGATAAAATACTATATGTTACTATTAGAAAACAGAGTAAGAGTCGTATAGATCCTCTGCCATTAATTAGTGGTACTGCTGAATGTTAGAATGGTGCCGGAACACTCCTTGCTATAACTGAGAGTAGCAAAGCTGCCCCACTAATGGTGTCACTGCCTTTTATTAAGATGGTGTTAGAGCACTGCAGCCAATCCCAGATTTTAGATTCATTCTGTGACTTTCATTACCATCAGACGACCAATGAAATGCACTGAAACACTGCATTGTCATCCTGATGGAGTAGTTTGAATATGAGACAGACCACAAACAAATGGATTTATGTATTTTCTTTCATGGTACATAAACTCAGCCCAAGTAATGTTCCAGGTGTGTCATGTAAGCTATAATGCTATATGCTGTACTTTGAAAGTTGTATTTGACATTTACTAGGTTGTTACTGTTGACATTTATTATTTTTTCTTACACTAATATGATAACTGTTACTTGTTTTGTATACTACTTCCTTAACTGTATAATCTAAAACTGTGTTCGCTTTTGGCCTATACGATGGATGAAGTGGGTCTATTTGGATCAGCCCTTCATTTGGTTAGCAGCCACTAAACAAACTACACAGACAAACAGACATATAATCTGTTTAGAAGCCACAATACAATGGCGCAAATCGTAGAACAGTGTATTGCACATATGCATAAAGATGCTAATTAAAAGGTGTACACATGCAGAATGCTGAATGTCTGGGGTTTTTCTTATTAAAATTTTTCACTGTAGTGAGATATGCAGATAAATAAATACCTACATACAACTGATAATTTTTTTAAGCAATGTTATTATAACATGTTAATAATTGCATGATAAGTCAGTGAAACTGTAGCTACCCATATCCACTGATATTTACCGACTTGAGGGCCTTTATTGACAAACCACACACATATCATGGGTAAATATTAAAATATTATTTGTATACTGATCATACATTTTAGCCTTGGCTAGTTGCTTAATAGCAGCACTGTTTGTGTTATCTCAGATTGTAGCTTGGTGTATTGGAGAAGATTATAAAGCAGTGGCATTGTGGGGGGGGGGGGTGTATGAAAAAGAACCATTTAAAGAGAATGACACATTCCTGACTGCCATTAACATAATGGGGACTTAGAAGTTGTTGTGCCACTTAGCTAAGATGGTACTTATGGCTATGTACAGCTGAGATGGTTTAAAATGGCAGATATTTATTGTTGTACATATATAACAAGTAATGGACTATCTCGATTCTCTAAACAGATTGCAACAATTAGGACAAGCTGTGCATTGTCTGCACTGCTGTCTGTAACATACTTCTTAGATGCCATGATTTAGGCATATCACTGTAAATTTTTAACTTCAGATTTTGCCTTACTCCTTTTAGATTTACTGACTTTTTTCTGATTATCCTCATAAAGATAGCCTCCTTCAATTTGTATACAGTATGAAATAAGTGAAGTAAACGCATACAAAGATTCCTTATCACTAACTGTATTTGGTCTAGTATCTACAAACCTTTATTTTACAAAGAATAATGACATGCTCCCTTTTTGGTTCCTCTGCTATGATTTTTGTAGGACAGTGCAGTGATTTTTAATGTTTGGAAGTACAGTCTATAGGAATGACTAAGTGAAACAATATTGTACAATAAATTTAATTTCTATGCACAGTCTTTTTAACTTAGATGTGTTGCTACTATAAATTTGTTCCACCAAGATATGCTGGACTTTAGACAGCATTTTTTCTCTACCTTCATTAAATATGTGGACTTCAGTGATATATTTCATATGTGTATATGCTGTGTATAACTTTCACTTCTGACTGTCCTCCTGTACTCCGTTTATGATGTGCCCAATTTTCTGTCTAAATAGCATTCTTAACTGCACCCTCTGACCTTAACCATGATATTTTGGGGCTACAGAAGTTGAGTTAGTAGCCTGGCAGGATGCTACAAGAAGACAAGCAGTGGGCAGGTACAATGAGCAACGCTACTACAAAAGTATTACGGAGACACTAGTGAGTCTCTTATAACTGTACATAATCACCACAGAGGATACTGAGACAAAGGGATGATGTGTCTGACTGTGTCAGTAGCTATGACTGTGTATAGTGGAATATCTGACAATGTTGCTGTATTTCCTGCATCTTTTGTTACCTGACATAACTCCCTCATATCACGTACTGCAAAAGATGCAGCAGACATGGATATCCTGTATAGGTTGCTGCCATCTGTCCATGTACACAGGAGGAGGAGCTGTGGGAGCAGATCTTAGCAGCAGCTGGTCATGCCAGGGGATTATGGATCTCAGATGTGCAAATATTGATATGGACAGGTTTATGCACTTGTGCCAGTATGAATCATACTCATGGTGCCTGTGCTGATGTACAAGTTGCCTCAGTCCATGTATTTCTGGGGAACACATTACAGATAAATGAGACAATGAACCATCTCCTGCATCATATAAAGTGCATCCTCAGTGTGGCATATGATGAGGCTTGTGTTGTGCATGTTTTTAATCCATGGTGAAGTCATATCCTATGTCATGTGTAACATAACTTTAATGTAGGAACACCTGAAGCATTCTACTCACTAATTTCAACCAGGTAGTGAAGATGAAAACAAAACACTAATGGCACCACTTTCCTCGCCATTAAAGAAATGCCATTTTTTTTTGTCAGTGCTAATTCATGAAACATCACATATCTTATTCTGTGTGTAGACTGCTTTGGACTGATTGTCTGGTACAGATCTATAAAATATACATCATCTGTGTATGGGATGATATAGCTTTGTATGGGATGATATAGCTTTGTATGGGATGACATAGCTTTGGTTACTACTTCAAATAGCATCCTTGGTATTTTGCAGTTAGTTTGCTGACTGCATTCTAATGGGTAGTGGTTGTCATAGTGCATAGGTGCAAAACAGGAAATTTTATTTGGCCTGCATTTCTGCATATTCTTCCCATTGTGTTTCATGTTTAGGTTCATAGGTTCATAGAAGGTTACTAGGCTAACAGCACTAGAGCCCTTATAAGCCTAGCCATATTTATCCTGAGTTGCCCCAATTGTCGGTGGTTAGGTGAGTGAAGTTCGCAGAGATAAGGTTCTATGGTAGTTAATACCGACTTCCTATGTCATAAAAATCTTCTAGATATCCTTTTGCCTGTCATATTCTAAGTGCTGTTGCTTCAAGGCTTTAACGGCTATTGATAACTGGCACTGCTGTTGTATCTTGTAGACCAGAATTGTTTGCAAAATAGGTTCATAGGTTTATAGGTTTATACTAGGCTATCTGCCCTAAGGCATTTATAAGCCTAGCCCAAAGTTTTGTGGCTTACGCCACCCCTTATATGTTACATTCTACAACAGTCTTGCTGATGTGATTGGTATATGCTGTCATTCTACAACAGTCTTGCTGATGTGATTGGTATATGCTGTATAGAACTACCTGAGGAAGCCAGACACCAGATGTGTGTTTTCTTTTAGACAAAATCATGCTCATCTACATCTGGCTTGATAAATGTGACCGGTCATATCTTTTCTTGGTTGTTACTGAGGGATACTGAATCAATGTCATCAGCCATTCTCTCAGGAGTATCTGTCATCATCTGTAAGAGACAGAGGGGCAGCATGAGTGTTATCCTATTTGCATGTCTCCGATTCTAATCTGGGTACAGTTATTTGCAATGAGGACTCATTGTGTCATGTGAGTACATAATGGTGATGTATGTCTGAGCTGTCTAATAAACTGAGAAGGCCAGGCATTGTTGACAGTTGCAATATATGTGAGCACCGTGAACACCTCCTAAGTGTTGCATGCTCTCTTTGTTTATGATACAGTCATTGTCGCTAACAGACTAGTGGTGTGGTACCCTTGCAATTGATAGATAGGTGGCCCTCAAAGCCATTTGACATCTTCATTAATATGTGGGAACAAAAAAAAAAATAGATGATATATGAAGTGTATGTATAGTTGGCTAGTGTTCATTGGCTTTTTCTGAAAATGGGTTCTCTGATGTGCAAGACATTATATTGAGAAAATAAGTTGAGAGCCTGGGATGAAGATGGCTGGAACACTCTCAAGTTCCCCTGTGGATCTTTGAAATTCCCAGTAATTAATATACAGATTACAGTCTATACTATGGTCTGTAATGGGACTGGCCATCCAGTGCACCTTATTGTGGCCCTACCTGGAACTAAACGATTGCTGTTGTCATATACACTAGCACCACAAAATGAGATGCTTTTTTTCTTCTATCATCTGCAGTCTGGTGTTTATCACTTGCACACTGAATGTACATCTTTTCTCTACTTATTGTGTGTTCAGGATTTTTTTTATATAATCTGCTTATACAGATGTCGTCCATAAAATGTCTGCCTTCCTTATGTGATTTTATCATCAGCGAGATACATGATAATTTGCTCATTAAAGTTACCATAGGGCAATCTTAGAAAATACCTAGTCTGCATGGCCTACATTGAGATGCAATAAGTTTCATGAATTGGGAACATAATCGGCAAGCCCACATAGCACAAGTTAGCACTATCCATTCAGCCAAATTGAGTACTTTATGAGTAACTTCTGCATGTACTCCCTAACTGTATCCATGCACATTTTCACTGGTGGCTTCAGGTTTTACCTATATCCCAAAGGCATGCGGGTAGATATACAGGTAATGCTCAAACTGCCTCTAAGTGTAAGTGATGTATATTACTACCAGTAATATACCTGCATGATCTGTTATTAATTGTTAATTTCTACCTCAGACTGATGTACAATCTTGTTGATTAATAACGTATTGCAGCTTGTTCCTTGGAGAATGAAACTGTGTCTTTGGGAAGCAATGTCTCTTGTCTGTTTCTTTGTATGCATGCTCCTTTTTGTTATTGTGTACAAATTGATGAGACATTACAGAGGTGACTAGTGTGTGGCTTACAATAGTGAAATGCTGAGTAGCAGCAAAAATGAGAAAACTTGAAGTGACAATGCAGTATGGATAACTGGACACTGCAGAGATGATCTGTGTAGGCAAGACTGATATGTTTGGTAATTCTGTAGAGAACTGGAGCATGTATATTGACTGAATGAAACAGTAATTTGCTGCAGCTGATACACCTAACAATTAACGTGTTCTTATGTTTTTGAGTGATATAGGAGTAAAAGCACACAGCTTGTACATAGTTTGGCCATTCCAGACAGGCCTGCTGACCAAGGATTAAATGAATTAGTGCAAGTGATGAAAGACCATTTGTCAACAAAAGCATTGTTAATCTAGGAATGTTTCCAGTTCAACGAGCAAAACAAAATCCTGAAGACATGTTTTCTTCATTTTGATTTGCTTTCCTTAGATTAATGATGGCTTTGATGAAAAGTGATCTTGCAACATTTACACAAATTTTCATGGAAACTACTGCTAGATACGTGTTGAAGATATTAGGTGGAGTTACAACTGGTAATGTAAACAAAGTGGCATAAGTAAAGAGTACAAATCAGAATCCATGCTGTCTTTGTGGGTGCAAGTGCCATCTTTTTTCTCACTGTAAATTCAAAGGTGAAGAGTGCAAATGGTGTCATAAGACAGGCCTTATTCAGAGACTTTGTTGTAATGATAAGCCAAAGGATAAACTGTGTCACAGTGTATAGAAAAAAAATGTGCACAACATTGTATAAGTCTCTGGCAATGAATGTACTGGCCAATCTAGAGTTATTTAGTATAAATGGGCAAACAAGCAAATAGTTTGTCTACCATCAAAGATAAACGGCCATATAGTAAAAGTGACACAAGGTCAGCTGATTTAATAAAGCCCAAGAATGACCATAAAGCATTTTTCAGTAAAGAAAATTTGAGCCTTTGTTTTGTCCTTCAGAAAATATGCACTGGTGAAAAGACGTGTCTTTTGGGGTACTGCCTGTGACATTGAAGTATAATGATATCAGCGTTGTCATGGTGTCAGCGGTATCTGCAGCACATTAAGGGTAAAACTGCGCTTAAGCAAAATGTGCCTCCATGGTGGTTTGTGAGGCATGTCCGTAGCTCGTGCTACCCGTCCAGTGGTTGTAAAGGTGCTGGACCAGCTGGAAGCAGATGGAATACTTTTGAGCTTAGACCTGAGTCCACAGGTAACCCCCATTTGTCCTAATAGTAATGACAAATGGCAAGGTTAGACTTTGTGGGGATTTCAAAGTCATGATTACTTTTGAACTGCAAGCTGAAGAGTATCGTTTACCAAGAAGTTAGGACATTTTTACCAGTCTGTCAGGTGAATAAAGCTTTTCAAAGGTAGACTTAGTTTATGATTACAAAATGAAGATGGAAGAAGATTCTGAGGTGGTCCTAACAATTAATATGATCAAGAACCTCTACTGCTATAACAGACTACAGTTTGAGATAACTCCTACTTCAGCTTCTGGCCAACAGCCAACAGCCAATGGATCAGGTCCTTCTTAGAGAACCTGAAGTCCATTGTTATTTTGATGATATCGATGTTCTTCGTGTTTCACTGTTGCAGTCATCACATTTGGGTTATCCCTGCCAGGGTAGCCCTCAGTTGGCTGTCGCTTCAGGACTGACGTCAGGTCGTCAGTAGTATAAAGTAAGGCAGCTGACACCATTACATGTCTTTCTTTCCCAGGTGCCTCGAAGCAGAAGCAGTTTGCATGAGTGCCGCTCACTTGCTACCTGAGTTTTCATTTTCTGAATTGAAGCTGAAGTCTTCTAAGGCTAAGTGCCCCTTTGGGGATCCTTTTTTCTTGCTCTAACTGATGTTAGAAAAAGTTAACAATTGTCTCACCTGTGGAAAGCAAATACCACACCGAGACTTTCATTCTTACTGCGTCACTTGCTTAGACCCAGACCACGATGTCCCTCGCTGCCGTTTTTGTGCCTTGCTCAACACCAGAACTATACGTCATCGGGCCCTTATTGCAGCTAGATATTTTTGCTCTCAGTCCTTGAATTCCGATATGGCTTCGGTAAGCCATCCAACAGCAGATCTTTTAAGGATAAAGACAGAGACAGACCACACAGGTCCAAACCTTCCGATGATGCTTTCGTTAAGCTAGTCGTCAGTTCTCCAGTCCTCAGTGAGGCGCTTTCGCAGTCCCTGATGCCCGCTTCTGTGGATTTGCAGGCCGCTACCGAGACCCTTTTGGAGTCCAGTATGCTGCAAAATTCTTCAGCGACTAAGGATCCTGCGGATGTCTCTACCTTGGATGGGTAAGGAGCCGCTGAGCAAGTACTGGCTTCCGAGGAAGTATTTCACACTACCGTTTCTTGACACAGAGCGATGACTTCTATCGCATCTACCGTTCTTTCAAAAACTACAGAGTTTCTAAGGCCCAGAGTATGAACCACACCCAAGAAACCGATGACCCAATCTCAGGTACCTGCTTCCTTGCCTCAGTCTCAAATGCTTAAAATAGTGGAAGACCTTATAATGCTAATCAGGGGAAGCCAAGCTACCCCTTCCAAAAGAAAAAGAGATTTGTCCCCAGTAGTTTTATCTGAACAGGAGTCCGATGACTCTGATGCATCTGAATATGAAGACATGCAACCCCTCTCTGCTTATGAGGATTCTGATGCAGAGGAATCCATTCCTTCAGCCTCTCCACCCGAGGACTTTTCCTTTGGGGAAACCCTACATACTTTAAGGGAGCATTTCCAGTGGGAATATCAGGACTTCCCTCAGTCTAAAAAGAGACTCAGAATTCTTAGATCTTCCACAGCACAGACCCTTGGCCATTCCTCCTGTCCTGGATGTTGTGGATGATGTTTTCATGGAATCCAGTTTGACTTCTGACACCCTCCCTCCTTCTCCCAGGAAACCTGACGGGTATTATGGAGTTCCTAACTCACACAAATTTCTTTTGAAAAATCCTACTGCTGACCCTGAGGTTATTTCTCAAGGACCTAAAGAAATTAAAGCAACTTCTGCTTAGAATCCCACCCCCTCAGATAGGGATTCCCAAGCATTAGACAGAAGGGGTAAAAAAGTATACACCTCTGCTACTCTTGCTATTAGAACCCTAAATTGTCAGTTCCATATGCTAAAATTTCAGCAACACACCATGAAACTCCTCAAAGAAAAAATATCATCTTTTCCTGTTTGTGCAGAAAATAGAGTTACAAGAGTTAATGCATTCTGCAAGTCAAGTAACTAAGCACACCTTACACTGTGGTTTTGACACCCTAGAAGCATCTTGCAGGGCAGCAGTCACTGGTTCTGTCCTTAGAAGGCATGTTTGGCTTAAGGAACAGCCATTGCTTGACCATGTCAAATCCAAATTATTGGATGCACCCTTGCACAATGACAACTTTTTTGGCAACAAGGCAGAGGAGGTCTTAAAAAAGATGGAGGAAAAAGCAAAATGTATGCAGATAGTTAAGGATTTCCTGCGGGTTCAGCCACCCAGATTCCATAGGCATTGCCCCTCCAAGCACTGGTCCTTTCCTGCCCCCTCCAGGTCATTTCAGCCCAGACCCTGGGGAGGCAGAACCCCCATACAACAGCCACAGGGAATGCAGAGATCAAAGCAATGGAGTTCCTCCAATTCAAAACCAGGGAGTGCTAAGTCATCCCCTCATGGTAAGAACTCACAATGACTCTCCACTTCCACCCCCTCCCTCTACCCACCTGCACTTGCCCCTAGGAGGAAAACTCTCCTTCCATGCAAGCACCTGGGCCACCATTACCAACGACCACTGGATCTTCAACTTAGTGTCCCAGGGACACAGATTTTCTTTCCACACTCTACCAATCCCAAAAGGGTTCCCAGATCTTCCTCCAAACCAGTGGGCAGAGGTCAAAAAGCAAGTCCTTTGACTGCTCTCTATGTGGACAATAGAGCACGTTCCTGCAGAACAAATAGGCCAAGGTTTCTACTCCAGGCTCTTCCTGCTACCCAGAAAAGAGAGCACCTGGTGGCTCATCCTCGATCTATCCATTCTGAACACTTTCCTGGTGGTACCAAAATTCAGAATGCTCTCCCTCTAGCAACTACTACCTATGCTGTCTAAGAATACTTGGTTAGCCACCCTAGACCTAAAATAGGCCTACCTTCACATACCAATCAGGGAATCATGCAGGAAATATCTATGTTTCAGGGCAGGATCTCTGCACTTTCAGTTCTGTGCGCTTCCCTTTGGCTTATCCCCTGCTCCCACAGTTTTCATAAAATGTCTGGCTCCTGCCATTGTTTTTTGCAGACAAAGAAATATTCAAATTTACCCATACTTAGATGACTGCCTGATTCAGGCAGACAGGAAAAGCTGCTCAAGCACCTGGCTTTTGTAAAGGCCCTACTGACCTCCCTAGAGTACACTATCAATGAAAAGAAATCCAAACTAGTACCCACCCAAAAGATTATATTCCTGGGAGCAAGCCTGGGCACAGAATCCCAGATGGCATTCCTTACTCCAGAAAAGCAAGCTTACCTGACAGCTTATTTCTCTCAACTAGCCACCAGATCCCAGTTTTCCGCAAGGAAAATCCTGCAAGCTCTGGGGTTCATGGCATCTTGCATTCTACTCATTCCATATGCCAGACTACATATGAGGAAACTTCAGTGGTACCTAAAAAGCCTTTGGTGTCAACACTCTCAAGACCTGGAAACTCTTGTACCCATGATACCTTACCTAAGGAAAGATTTTCTATGGTGGGCAGCAGCATGCAACCACAACAAGGGACTACCCTTCTCATCACCCCCACGCCACCCAGACCCTCACCACAGATGCACCAGACAATACCTGGTGTGCACACCTAGATGGCAGATGCATACAGGGCCACTGGAGCCCACATTAAATACATCTGCACATCAGCCAAAAAGGGATGTTAGCTGTTCAGCATGCATTGACAGCTTTCAGGCCCCTTCTCTCCTCAGGGGCTCTACTGATCAAAACAGACAACACCACTGTGATGTGGTATATCAACAAGCAGGGAGGGACTCATTCCTACCCTCTATGCAGGCTTGCCATGACCCTTTGGCACACAGCCTCAGCCATGCAACTACACCTGCTAGCACAATTACTGCCAGGCTCTCTAAACTCTCTGGCAGAAAACTTAAGCAGAAACCTTGTGGACCCACACGAGTGACAGCCTAATAACTCAGAAATGGGGCACCCCGAAGGTCGACATCTTTGCTTCCCACTCCAACCATCAGCTCAGCAGGTTCTGCACCAGGGAACCTCACTGCAGGGCCTGGAAAGTGGATGCCCTATCCTTCCAGTGGATCACCCTCCAGGTCTATGCTTTTCCCCCACTACCTCTCATTTCCAGGGTACTGCTCAAAATAAGGGAGGAAAAACCGAGGACAATTCTAATTGCTCCAGACTGGCCTTGTCAGCACTGGTACCCACTGCTGCGCAGCCTGTCCCCTCTGCCACCATGGCATCTCCCTCAAATCCCAACCTTCCTGACCCAGAGGGAAGGAGAATTCATGCTTCCCCAATTGCAGATGCTCAATTTGGCAGCTTGGCTTATTCCCTGACCACCAAACAAGCTGCCAATCTCAGTAAACAGGTTCCAGATGTTATACGTGAGGCCAGACACCCTAGCACTAGGAAGTCTTATGCTGACAAATGGAAAAGGTTCTGCACCTGGATCCAGGCTAAGGGAGCCGATACGGCACAGCCCTCCCTACCTCTCATCCTGGATTACCTAGATGACCTACTACACAGTGGTCTCTCCTTTTCCTCAATTAAAATTCATGTCTCTGCTATCTCTGCTCAGTTTAACACTGAGAAACCACTTTTCTCACACCTTCTCATCAAACAGCTCCTAAGAGGGGCTAGCAACTTGAAGCCACCCAGAAGAGCACCTACCCCAGCTTAGGATCTAAACTTTGTGTTGGAAAAGCTCACCCTACCCCCCTTTGAACCAGCAGCTTCAGAAAAGTTAAACTTTCTCTCCTGGAAAACAGCCCTCCTTCTGGCCATCACTTCAGCCAGAAGAGTATTCTAGCTACAAGCACTCATGGCTGTAGAGCCCTTAATCATCTTCCATGTTGACAGGGTTTCCCTCAGGACTAACCCATCCTTAATGTCAAAAGTGGTGTCCAGTGTGGCTGTCAACCAATCCATTCATTTGCCCACCTTTTTCCCTAACCCACAAAACAAGGGAGAAAGGATAATACACTCTTCTGGATGTACACAGACAGCTCAGATTCTATCTAGAC
The DNA here is from genome assembly GCF_019279795.1 of Protopterus annectens. Classification (NCBI taxonomy): domain Eukaryota; kingdom Metazoa; phylum Chordata; order Ceratodontiformes; family Protopteridae; genus Protopterus; species Protopterus annectens. Next base: position 570,268,255 of record NC_056743.1, read on the forward strand.
AGGACTAAATCATTCAGAAAGACTGATCAATTGTTAGTCAGCTTTGCTGCATGAGCAGAGGGCAAAGCCATATCCAAACAAACCATTTCCAAATGGATAGCACACTGCATCCATTTCTGCTACAAGCAACACAGGAAACCTCCCCCTAAGGGGGTCAGGGCTCACTCTACCAGAGCAGCCTCCACCTCTGCAGCTTTCCTCAAAGGAGTCCCCACCAGGGACATCCTGGAGGCTGCAACATGGACATCTGTTCACACCTTCACCAAGCGTTGCCACCTGCCTATCTTTTCCAAATCCAGGGTAGGCTTTGCCACTGCAGTCTTGCAGGGCATCCTAGCCAGCCCCTAGTCTTATTGACTGCCTCCACCCTTTTCCTCAGCTTTGGGAATCAACCCAAATGTGATGACTGCAACAGTGTAACACAAAGAACATAGTACAGTTGTGTACACGTACCATAAATGTAGATGTTAGAGTGTATTCACTGTTGCAGTCCTGGTTTCCCTCCCTCCATCCCCCTTTTCTCTCTCTCTCCTTACAAGGAACTTTTTGGTATTTACTTTCTACTGGTGGGGTTCTTCCACCATATACTGGCTCCCACTTGGGGGGCTCCTGACAGTTGGGGCAAGAAAAACTGATGTAACAGCGTCAGCTGCCTTACTTTATACTACTGATGACCTGAAGTCAGTCCTGAAGCGACAGCAACTGACACAGAAATACTAAGCCTGTAGTATTCGGGCTGACTGAGGGCTACCCTGGCAGGGATAACCCAAATGTGATGACTGCAACAGTGAATACACTCGAACATCTAAATTTATGGTAAGTGTACACAACTGTACTTTCTCACTAGAGCTTCAGAAGAGGAGCTTTTAGAAAACCTCAAACTAATTTTTAAAAAAGTTAGAGTATGGACTTAGAGTTAGATTTTGTAAAGTCACATACTGTGACCGGATTATATATGCTCAGGGCTGCATAAATGTCAGGACAAACTTCAGGCTGTACTAATGGCACCATCAGCAAAAGATATTCCACATCAAAGTTAATTCTGGGGATCTGTGAACTAGTATGGCAGTTTTTGGCAAATCTGGTAACTTTGTTGCATCCTCTAAACTAACTACAAGCTAGTAGACCATTTAAGTGGATTAACGAAAGTGAGCATTCATTTTGTGAAATAATAACGCTGGTCATATCTGATGGACTATAAACCATTCTTTCACTGAAGATGGCCCATGATAAATCTCCATATAGAATTGGAGCAGTAATGTCACATGTTATGGAAGATGGCAGTGAGAGGCCTATAGCATTTACTTAATGCTTCTTATTCATCACCAAAGAAAAAATTATGCCGAAATTGATGAAACATTATGCAGCTTGAATGGGGTGTCAGATGGTTTAACCAGTACCTATTTGGTAGGGAATTTATGCTTGTTAGAGACCACTAGCCTCTGGTTTCACTTTTTAGCCCGGAAAAGGGAATTCCTATTACATCAGTGCCTGGATAAAACAATGAGTATTGTTTTTGAGTGGATACCAGTAGAAAATTGAGTATAAATGTACTGCATGTCATGCAAATGCCAATGATTTGTCTTGTGTACTGTTGGAGACTGTAAGTGCTAAACGTGAAGAAAAAGAAGCACTGAATATGTTCACCTTTAGTCAAATTGAGACCCTGCCAGTTATGTTAGACATGTTAAAGACAGAAACCAGACATAACAGAATCTTATTACAAGTATACAGTGCAACATAAAATGGTTGGACAACCAAACATAAATTTCTGTTAGCTATAATCCAAAATGGGATGAACATATCTTAAATGCTGGTTGTGTGATGTGTATGTGTGTGTGTGTGTGTGGGGGTAGGGACTATTATATCTATTCCATTATGACCCAAAGTGTTAGAAGAGCTTCATCATGGTCATCTTGGAGCAGTGACAGTGACGGTACTAGCTAGAAGTTAGTTGGTGGCCAAGGACTGATTAAAAATAAGAACACTTGGTAATGAAACAAACTGGCTGGCAGATGGTCCAGAATGGTCTAAAACATGCATAGTCTATGTCACCCACCAGTGGACCCATGTTGATTTGCTAGGCCATTTCTGGGGAAGACATTTTGGTGGAAGCTGATACATGCAGTAAATGACACCAGAGATCTTTTCCATAAAATGGATTACTTCTGGTCATACCACCGATGCTGTAAAAGACCTGTTTGCCAGAATTAGAGTGCCACAGCAACTAGTAAGTGATAATGGTCCTCATTTTATACCAGCTAACTTCCAAACATTCCTTCATAAAATGGTATTCAGCATATTATATCTGCCCCCTGACATCCAGTAACTAATGGATTTGTAAGAGGTTTGTGCAAAGCTTCTGCAATAGTTGGCCATTTTCCTGCTGTCATACGAAAATACTATTCTTGCCACAACTAATCAGACCCCAGCCATGTTGTTTATGAGATACCCTCTTCAAAATTCAATAAAATGGGCTACACATAACTTTACCACCGGGCACACAGTCCTTAGCTGTAGTTACAGAGGAGATTATAAAAGGGTTCCTACTACAATTAAGGAGTATTCATATCCTGTATTCTGCAAGGTCAAAGTGGCCCTTGGCATAATTTGGCAGCAGCATGTGGATCAGCTAAAGAAATCTTGACGGAACAGTGGAGGGCAACCCATTTCACCTGTTGTTACTGTTCCTGTTTCTCAGCCTGAGCCATCATTATTACCAACAGAAACTGATGGGCAGAGTTCATGAAACGTCACCTCCTACATTGGGTACACTGGCCAGTAGCACAGCCATAAACCTAGATAAGGTGCTTGATTGGAAACTTTATCGACATACATTTATAAGCCTCCACAGGAGCTAACTGCAACTGTTTAATTAATATTATCTTTTTGGGTGGAGGGGGCATCTGGCAGTGGGCAATAATAATAATATAAAAAAGTAAACGTATCTCAGTTTGGGCAGAAGAATTGTATGTTAGTAATAGTAGTATGCATGTCTGATCTGTGTTCTGTTATTAATGTCTACTTCAGATTGATGTGCACTGATATTGATTAATGCGTTATATGTATATTCTTTACATTGGTGTCTATCAATTTTTGTACAGTAAAAGATTTTTATTAAAAATCGTGCACACTGATTGGACAACCCAATCTGCGTGCTTATTGTAAATCCAGCATTACTCACAGGAAAGAGTTCAGTAGCTTTGTCAAAAGTATCCCTACAGCTACTAAACTCAGATCATGACTGCTCATTTTTTCCTATTTGCACACTGCAATGAGTTCTAGCTGCTAAACAAAAATCTGGGCAGCAATCTGTGAAGCTCTAAACAGATAAAGGGAAAACTATTGATTGAAAACATCTCCAATGTCCAGATAGTTTTGGCTGGTAGATTCCAAAGTAAACATTCAAATGCTGAATAACCATCACAAAATAACAAACTAAGTGGAAAATGCAGACACTCCAACCAACTCCAAGTGCAACAAAACACATCCAAAATGGAAAGAAAGCTGAAAAAAAAAACACATCAAGGTGGAATAAAAACTCTTTACTGGTGTTTCCCGGTACCTCGGCTCAGCAGCCTTTCAAAGAAGTCATTTTTACACCAAAAAAAATATTTAAATGTACATCAATTAGGTTTGATAAGACTCATTCAATTATGAAAGTGCTAAACAGTAGATGTAAACACAAATTTACCCTTCACTGTCTTGTCCATTTAAAAACTTAATACATCAATAACATTTATATATTGATGAATGGTGCATAATGAAAACATATAAAAATGCACATCTTTTTAACATAACTTTTTTACATCTTGTTAACATCTTTCTAACATCTTTATGATGTCTTTTTAATGTCTTTTAATATATAAATCCAAGTTGTGTGACGCATGGGTTTGCATGTAAGTATACACACATAATATGCCTGAGATGATTGTTAACATTACCACATTCACTTATTATTTGGTTTTAGCCTAATTGATGTACATTTAAATATGTTGCATTTTTTGGTGTAAAAATGACTTCCTTGAAAGGCTGTTGAGCCGAGGTACCGGGAAACACCCATAAAGAGTTTTTATTCCACCTTGTGGTGTTTTTCATTTTTTCAGCTTTGTTTCTATTTTTATGTGCTTTTTTGCACTTGGAAAATGCAGACACTCAAGAAACTTTTAAAGTGAAGCGCTTTTATTCTTAAGAAGTTCTTGTAAATAAAAACAATAAAAGCACTTCACTTTAAAAGTGTACAGAGTGTTCAGCATTTTTCCCTTAGATACTTAACTCTTACATTTTTTAATTAACACATATGAGAAACATGTACTATGTAAGCGTCAGCACATACACACCGAATGCATGCAAAGAAAATGCTTCAAAATCTCCCACAAGAAAGAAACTGTGTAAGAATATTAAGGTAAGCTTATAAAATGGCATTATTTAAAAAAGGTAATCAATTTATTTTATAAATAATGTCAGTGGAAAATAGTAATAAACCACTCCTATGTGTTGTTATCACAGGATTTACCCACTGTTAGCTTTGTTTAATCACTCGTGCTTCATCGCTGTGATCAAACCATGCCCACTGTGGGTAAATCCAGCAATACCCACACCCAGCTGTGGACTATTGCTAAAGTAAGGCACTACATTACATGCAGAGTGCACGTATGTATATACGTGTGTGTGTGTGTGTGTGTGTGTGTGTGTGTGTGTGTGTGTGTGTGTGTGTGTGTGTGTGTGTGTGTGTGTGTGTGTGTGTGTGTGTGTGTGTGTGTGTGTGTGTCTTACATAACTGATTGATGTACCGTCCCGGAGTGCCTCCTCCCTTATCCTACTTACTTCCCAGGACTGGTTCTATTTACCTCACAGCCCTAAAATGGATAATGTTACCATTCAAAATGCATGATGAACATCATGGTGTCTCTTACAATGCAGATCAAGGCTTCCAAACATTCTTCTATAACAGTCCATCAGGTTGTGAATATGGCTACACCACATCATCTTACAACACTGTGACCTTCTGAACTGTGAAATAACAACACTGAGTCCCAGTTTGTTTGGAGAGCAAGTTACATTGTAAACAATAAGCTAGAGATCTGTAATGATGATGTCATAGTTCTCAAAATTATTCATTTGTGTTGAGGACAATTCCTTGAAGCACACTCCACCAGCCACACTCCACTGTGCAAACATCAGTGAAGTCACAGAGATATTCCCTTATGCAGTTAGTGAAAATACTGCAGTAAAACAATAGAAAGTTTAAGAAGTTCATGACAAAAGCTTCCTCTTAAAATGAAATACATGAGCACGCAGGTACACACATGAACACACAAGCACACACAGGCACAATGTATTTATATAGGGCTGTACCACTTATGTCCCTTTAATTATAAACAACTCAGATAATTGTTTCACAGACATAAGTAAATCAAGCTACCCAATTTTTGCCACACAGCATTTTATTTCCTAAAACAGTTAATTAATTACACTCTTTTGTCATGATATCATGTATTATCTCAATACAATTTCTCTTCACTTACTATCAGGTGAAAATCACTTTGTCAATACAAAATTCTTTGGATTCTGCTCAGTAAACTTTGGACTGGTTGCAGCCGCTTTGAGGAACTGTCTTGCTTACATTTGATTTTAATAGCAGTACTCCCAACCTGTTCAGAATCAAGCAAATTAAAGGACTGAATGTTCTTTGAGAATGAATACTGTCTGGCGGCCACGGTGGTGCAGCGGTTAGTGTTGTGGCCTCACAGCAAGAGGTTCTCCATTCGATCCTCGGCTGGGTTGCATGTCCTCCATGTGGTTGCGTTGGTTTCCTCCGGGTGCTCCGGTTTCCTCCCAAAGACATGCTGTAGGTGGATTGGACACTCTAAATTGGCCCTAGGAGTGAGTGCGTGCATGTGTGTGCCTTCCGTGGAAGGTTGGGCGCCGGGCTGGCAACTTAACACCATAAAAACTCCACTGCCAATCATGAGCGGACGTGATCCGCTGTGGCGACCCCCAACCGGGAAAAAGCCAGAAGAAGAAGACATAAAGGTATACAGAATAAGCTACATTTTATGTAGATTTCTCTTCACACATATACACACAAAGAAACTCATTTTTAACAAATATAAGTAATAGCTAAATGTTACAAAATACCTTGAATATCTCAACATAAATGTAAACACATAAAGGCAAGATTTTATTCAGACATTTTAATTAGTTGGGAAAGTCAGAAAATCCCTTTATTTCCCACATTTGTTGACAAATAAGCAACAATAATAATAAAAAAAGGTGTCATGCCACAAGTAAAACTAGCTTGTCTAGTATATCCTTTTGGTAAACTGAGAGATATTTCATTTGTAAATGTCTGTATGCTTTAGTTAAAGTAATATAAGAGATGATTACATATTTGGTGGTATTTTCTGCTTCAGGCATTTTTCTTTGCTTTTGCCACTGTGTCTGGGGAAATGATTTATGGCGTCTAATAATTGACACTTGTGGATATATAACTTTTACTGTTATCGTAATAGGTCATGAATTTAATCAAATTAGGCATTTGTACTATCAAAGTTACTTTACAGTCAGATGCTGTGTACCTGTTTTTCCTTTTACTTGAATTTATTTTATTTCCCTAAACAGTTCTCAGCTCTGCTTTTTCAAAATTTTCTTTACAGTAAATTTGTGAAATTGTGGATAGTGTAAATAAAGCCCACAATTCCAAATCTGATGAGCCCTGACATGTTTTTAAACGCAGCATATTGACTGCAGTTCAAATTGTATTCATAAGTGAAGCAATGTTCCCCATGAAGTTGGAATAATTTATTTATAGGTTCATAGGTAAGTACTAGGATAGCAGCCCTTGCAGACCATTTTAAGTCTAGCTAATTTCCCTTTTTGTTCTTGAAATAACCTATCCCATTTCATTATATATTGGCCTTACCCATCCCATGGTCGATAATTGCAAATTCTCCTAATAGGAATAACTGGTGTCGTAACTATAGATAATTTGATGGGACTCGCATGGTAGAAAGCATTTAGGCGATGCATCTGTCCATTATTATGGGTAGCATAGTTGGTAGTGTTGTTATCTCACAACAAGAGGTTCACTGGTTTGATTTCTAGCTGGGGTGCCTTCTGTGCGGCGTCTGCTTGTCCTCCCTGTGTTTGCATTGGCTTACTCCAGGAGCTCTGGTTTCCTCCCACATTCCAAAGGTATGCAGTAGGTGGATTGGATACTCTAAATTGCCCATAGGTGTGAGCATGCATGTGAGTATGTAGTGTGGAAGAACTACTGCGGCAGGGCTAGCCACCTGGTGGTGTAAACCTTGACTCTAGATGATTGTCACTGTTGAAGTGACACCCTGACCCCATGTGCAAAAATGGGAAAAGGGGTGGGTCTATATTATAAGAATGAAAGTGCATATGTGCGACTACATAAAAGTCGACACATAATGCACAAAATCTAAAAATAGTGAACGGCCACGTAACAAATTTTTCCCTAGGGAAAAAACGTGTGTGGCCGTTCACTAAAAAAAATAATTTAACATCATAAACAGGTGGGTGGCTCTGGCCCCCATACTCCTTAACTAAATATACCAACTCCGTGATAGCACTATAGGGAAGGAAAGGGCAACTCCGTGAAGTTGTCCAACCATCTCCTTGCCCTATGACATATTCAGCAAATCGCTTAAATGCAATTCGATGAATATGTGTTGCTGTTTCCATATTCACTTAGAAGCATTTTCATTCTTCTAATATAGACTCAAAGGGGCTGTACATGGATGGCTGGATTGATCTGTCCTTCAGTGGTACATGGGGCAGTCCTGGGATTTTCTGTTTCCCATCCATAGATCTAAGTTACGCTTGAAAATGGACAGGGATAAACTTTGTTTTATAAGGCTGTGGAGTCTGTTCTACAGCAGTGGTATCCTGTGTGAAATATATATGTCTCTCCAGAACATTCTTTTGATGTTGCATTAGGGGTTTAGATCCCTTGGCCGAGAATTTCTGATGACATTTGACTTGCAGACATGCAGTAGGTCCATCAGTAATGGATTGGAGGATGCCATGTATGCCAGACACAGGTCACCTCTTACCTGCCTGTAGGATGCTGAGTACAGTGACAGGGCTCTGAGTCAGTCCATGTAGGACATGTTGTTTAGGCCCTGTAGCCTTTTAACAAGGTGTCTCCATGGACATTCCAGTTGTTGCATGTGTCTGGACAGATACTTGCCAAAGGAGGATTATGTTCAATGATTGGCTAATGAAGGCTGAGTAAAGAGGACAATGACATCCCTATATTTAGGCACAGTCCCTTTGTTTATAAGCTGTGCAATATAGAAGGACAACAGAACAGACACATGTTGAGCAAAAGTTAGGTCACTGTCCACATAAGATGCCAGATCACAAACAACTGGGTCAAGTCTTAGGGGCATATTGTCAATGTGATAGCTCCCTGGGGTAGATGACTTCCCAAAGGACACAGTAATGCATTTTTGACACCAGTTATTTATTTGAGACAAACCTTACTCTAGGATGGCTAAGTCATTTGTAGAGTCAAAGACTGCTCCTAGCTTGCAGTCATCTGAAAACTTAGTCAGCCAGAACCCTTTGATATTGGTTTTTATTTCAGAAAAGTAGATGTTAAACAGGAGAGGTCCCAGCACAGAACCCTGGAGTACTCCACTGGTGACTGGTGTCTTTGTAGAGGAACTCAAAAAATCCAAATCCACCAGAGCCACGAGAGCAAGAGACTTAAACCTCAACACGGATATAAATAGGACGTGCTGGAGGGACAGATTCATCACCCAGAGACTCCCTACACTATGGAACAGAATCCCAGTCCATGTGAGGCAGAGCCCCTCACTGACTCTGTTCAAGAGAAATCTTAACGAGTGGATGGGAGATCGTAGGTTTACCCCGGGAATCATCTCTGTATCACTGCTGGACAGAGGCACAGCAAACTAATGGGTATAGTATTCTCATCCTAAGGGGTGGTGAAAGCCACACACACTTTGGCTAGGCTTATAAATGCCCTAGGGCAGATAGCCTAGTATGAACCTATGAACCTATAACTTCCCCTATTTTGATTATCTGCTTCTTACCTGTGAGCCAGTTGACAATACAGCAGGTGACATAAGGGTTTATTCATAATTTATTTAGTTTTTCTATTATGCCTGAGTGGGAAATTGTATCAACAACTTTAGCCAGATTGAGGTGTGCAGTGTGTGTATGATTTTGCCTTCATCCATTGCTTTGGTGACCTTTTAAAAAAAAAATACACCAGGTTGAGTAAGCATGACCTACCCTTAACAAATCCAAACTGAGATGGGTCAAGTGTTTGAAGGTTCCCTATGTCCTGATTATTTTCATGATAAGTCTTTCCATGACTTTGCCTGTGAAGCTGGTCAGACTTATGGGTCTGTAATTGCCTGCATCTGTGGAAGGTCCTGACATATGCAGGGGAAAGACTGTAGCTGTTTTCCATCCACTTTGTACAAAACCTGTATGGAGGCTGAAATTAAACAGCATTGTTAGGGGTGTGGCTAAATTGTGCTTCATGCTATTTAATATGAATCCAAGGATATTGGCCGCCGGACCGGACTCATCAATGCAGTATTTTTAGTTTCTGACAGCACTTTCAGGACTTGGTCTTGCGTGATAGCTAGAGGTGGGCAAGTTTCAGGTATAACGTGAGGGACGGATGAGGCAGTGGTTAGGATAGCTTTGAAGGGATGGGGAGAGGTTATCCAAGGTATTTGTCTTTATAACCAGAGATGACTGAACTAGGGTTCTTATATAATATTATATGGGAAAAGTCGAAAGACTTGATGTTATATTATATTGCATGTAGGTATCATTTCTTTTTTTTTTTCCTTTAAACCTTAACCTAATTCGGTCTTTTTAATTTGTGTATGTTTTTTGTTCTCTCCAATGTACTAATATTTTACTGTATTATTACATACTAGTATTTTGCATTTTAGTGTATTGTATAGGATTTGATGGTTTTTTGTTTTATTATGTTTATTGGCATGTAAACTGCTTAGGTTATAAGCACTATGATAAATTTGAATAGTGTGTGGCATTGTCTGCTAGGCTAAAAGAGAATGATTTTGAGGTGTGTGCATGTGTGTGTGTAAATATATATATATACACACACACACACACACACAAACACATATATATATATATATATATATATATATACACACACACACACACACACACACACACATATATATATATATATATACACACACACACACACACACACACACACACATATATATATATATATATATATATATATATATATATATACCACACACACACACACACACATATGTATATATATATATATATATATATATATATATATATATATATATATATATATATATATATATATATATACACACACACACACACACACGTGTGTATATATATATATATATATATATATATATATTTATTTTTTGGGATACATTTATATTTATATGTGTGTGTGTATGTATATTGAGACAACCATTAATATGGTAAGAAGGTGGTTTGCTAATTTTGCTGGGAATGCTGAAAACATTTATTGCATCCTTTTTTTCCCTTTAAGAGTCCAAACACTGAACCGTATGCTTTCTGATTAAGCTGCTGCCGTCATTCTCATCCTCGACTGCAGTCAGCAGAGATGCCACTTCTGGACTTTTTATTCATGTTGCTGTCAGATTTTTACCAGTTGCCTCACAACAGGCTGATGACTCATGGATGAGTCACTTTAATTACTTTCCTTGCACTTCCATTTCCATTCTGCAGGCTGGTTCCAGGCAGCTGAAAACTACAATTACATTCTGTTTTTAATAAGATGACTCAGTGCTATTGAAAAACTCTGCATTTATAGCTTACTTTTGATCAAATGTCTGTTTCATTTCTATTTCTCCTGTCTTTGATTCTAGACTCATATACACATCACGTGTAGACACACACCTTGATATATTTCTGTTGTGTGCACACACATCATTTAATTTTTCCCACTGTACACCTGCTATAAGTTATGTGCTAAGTCATTGCCCAAAAGAATGTTTTCTATTGCATTTGCTAAATCATTTCACCTTCTAAGTTTTAGCAATTGTCAGCCATGACTTCTTTTTGATCATTCAACTCAGTCCATTTGCAGTATTCACTATATTCATTTACCTGCCTTCATGAATTGTTTATAGAAAAACAGGTGCTTTTGTATACTGAGTATTAATGATGTACTCACAAATGGATGTATAACCCTGCACATTGTGAGGTTTGCATTCTCATAGCTGTCTCTGCGTAATATCTAGGTCAACTAAATTATACTCATATAAAGTAGTGGAGTGGCAAAGGATGTTTCACTTTTATAGCACGTGAGTCCAACTGCATTTACTCTCTGAATAAATATATGAGAAATAGGAAGAAAGTAAATAACATGCTGGTGTACAACTATACATTTATACTTCATTCTTTTTATTAGGCGACCAATATTATGTCACTCATGCTAAAATTGCAGTTTCAGTCATTAAGTAGGCACTCTGTTCTTAGTGGAGTAGACAGCCTACCCTTCAGGGATACTGATGCTCTCTGAGTAAGAAGGGGTAGAGGTATCCCTGGTTTTGTGGACCTCCTCTGCCTCTAGCTTGACATCCATCGAAGGAGCTGCTTCTGTAGTGGCTACACCTGTCTAAATATGAGTTAAACTGCTAATGGTTTTCAAAAAATTGTGGTTTACCGGCAAATTAGTGGCAAATCATTAAAGACTGAAGCATAAAATAATGACAGACAACTGAGTTTCAATCTTCATACCCTTCAGAAAATTTGTGCTAATGCAAAACCTATTATGCTGTCAACTTTCTAAGTTTGTAAGAGCAATATTTAAAAATTGTCCCTATTTTGGGGCCTGTGTCCCACTTTTATTTATGGTTTTGTTCAGATTCCTTGCTCTAAGAGGTTGAGAGGTATGAGGTAGAGGCAAGATGGAATGGGAGTCTATAGGTGCATCTGATCTTGGGTGGGGCTGAGTCCGATCCATTATCCTCCCCAATACCGGAAAAGCTGATCCAATCTTGGAATGATCCAAAGACCTCTCTCAAATCAACAGATCTGAAACTTTCTTCAGAGCTCCAGAATCAATGCCATGAGGAAGCTCTGAGACCAAACCCTTGATTGGCTCCAATGTTGGAACTAGAACAGAGGAGTTGAAGGCAGACACCCCCAACAATGGCAATGGATCTGAAGCCATCAACCCAACCCCTCGGCTCAGGGACTGTATCAGCTTTGGTAATTTCATAGCAAAGTCAGAATCAAGGACTCTAACTCCAGGACAAAGAGCGTATCTAAAGACACTGGAGCCGAAACTTGGACAGGAGAAGGAATGGAGACTGGGGTAAAATGTGTGTATCTGACTACCTTCAGAGTGGAAGGTATTGTAATGGTTCCCAGTTCCGTATGGGTCCTCAGGAACCTCTGCACTACATGCACCAGGTCAGCTTCAGAAGTACTCCTGTTGTACCAGGAGGAACATGCTGAAAGTGCAAATGAAGGCCAGGAAGGAGGGAGGTATTTCTGTTTTTCTTCTAAAGCATCATTCCTGTGGGAGTCAAGCAAAAGTATAGGCTCTAACAGAACCTGATTTGATGGGGATGGATCCGGTGGAGGAGTATATGTTGGTGTCCTGACCAACGAGTCTTTATGCCTCAGCTGCTTAGGATCCAAAAGTCAAATACAATGGATCTGCCTGCATCTTTTTCAGATCCAAGTCTTGGGATTTAGTATGCTTCTCTGAATGCTTCTTTGGTTTGGTGGTTTCTGGATATGGATAAAGCAATCCCTTCAAAATAATTCCTCCAGTTGGAGAGGGCTCGTGGATCAAACCCCTTGCAAATTTCACAATCTACCTAGAGATGAGCCTCCCCCAAAAAGACCACACACTGGTTGTGCAAGTCTTGTAGTGGGATCTCATGCTACACAGGATACATTTTTTTAAACTAGATTGTTTGCCCCTGTCCTCCATGAAAAGGCACTCGCAAAACCCACATAGAAGGGACAAACCCCTATGACCTAAGATGCAAAATAATATAAGGCACACACAGACACACATGAAAAGGTTAACAGTATAACAACATAGTATGAACTTCTGCAAGACTAATACCTATATCTAAGAATGTGTCTATGATTAACTGTAGGTAACTGCATAACACGCACACACGCACACACGCACACACACACACACACACACACACACACACACACACACACACACACACACACACACACACACACACACACACACACACACACACACACACACACACACACACACACACACACACACACACACACACACACACACACACACACACACACACACACACACACACACACACACACACACACACACACACACACACGCACACACACACACGCACACGCACACACGCACACACACACACTGTCTGGAAATGCCCTGACAGAAGGGGCTCACAACAGCAAAAAAGAGAAACTGCCAAGTAAAATACAGCCTTAAGGGCTAACTAGTGCTACAAAGACTGAACTACCCCTAAAAATCTAATTAACAGTAGCTGTTTTTGTCAAAAGATAGGAAAAAAGTGAAGTGGAGCACTTAGTTGCCATGATCCCCATCCATTTGCAAACACAGCAATCGAGATAGTTTGAATGGGCTCAAGGCTGGTGCACTGATGTTACCAGATCAGATCGGACGTGCTGCTCTGATAAACCATATCCCTGATTGCATAGATTGAATGAATAGGATCTGACATCAATGAATGTACATATACATACACTGTGCCTGTAAGTACAATGTTTTACTGTATCTACTTACAATTATTTAGTAAAAAGGACATTGCTAAAAATGGACCCCATGAGGTGTGTGGTCTACCTACAAAAAATAAAATAAATAAAATAGATCCACATCCACATGTATGGAAGATCCTTAGTATTTAACGTTCTGAAGCACTTTCTTGCACTCACTAACAATGTTAGAATTCAAGTGTAATTTTTCTTTTTTCTTTTAAAGTGTTGTTTCATTATTAATAAAAGCTACATTCAGCAGACAATACCAATATTCATCTGTTAAATGCAAACTATGTCCATCATTGATGCACATCTGAGTGTTCTGCTTCCAAACGGACTTCAGTTCTATGTAGAAAATTACTTTTCCATCAGTCACTTTGTACTTGTTTTTGTACGCAACACGGTGGACTTTTCAAAATTCTAAACTGGATATTGTTTTCTGTATATCTTGTTTTATCCTCCATGCCACTCTATTGTAACTCCCTTCCTCCTCTCAACCTAAAGGTCCAGCTTAACTTCTAGACTAAGGACCATCTTGAAGGGACAAAAACCTGGGTAGAAGGACTAAATTATCTTTGGGGCAGGCAACTGCACATGTAGTCTCCATGCACTGTCATCATATGTGCATACTGAGAGGTTTTGTAGCCTAAACCCTCTCCCTACTGTAGCTTTGATAAATGTTATACCCATCAGAAACAGGCCCAATGACATAAGCATGCTCCTGCTCATGTTTATAATTCCATTTGCTGCACCATGTATGCTGCTTGGCAAACATGTACATCCTAGGTCTTGCAATGCTTTTCATTTGACATCAAGCCTCTGCTGGGTGTCCCTGTTGCAGTGAATTGAGTTGCCTCCCTCTGTAAAGGACAGGCATACCAGCAGTGACCACTCAGTTCTAAAACATGCCAAGCAAATAGAGAAGCCATCATGTCACCTGCTGGTGCAGAAATTTGTTCCTGGACCCATGGACAACCCTTAGCAGTGCAGGCCAGCAAATCATCTGTAGAAGATGTCATTAGACTGAGATGCTTGCCCTTACAGGATTTCCTCCTCACATGCAATGTTATGTATGCAGCTAAGAGGCGACAAGGTTGTGCAACCTGCACCCTCTTTGAGACTTGGAAATCAGTTTCTACTATTTGCACTAGAGCTGCTTACAGCACTTTTCTGATAAGCTTGTTTTCCAAGATACTTTAAACCCTATTTTGCTCATACTGACTGTTGTAGCTACATCTGAGCAGTGTAACAGCCAAAGTAAAGAATCTGGGATCTAGATACCTAATTGTCTTTCCCTACAGAATTTGTAAACAACAAATGTGTCATGACAGATTAAACAAGATAAAACATCATATCCTGTGTATTTTGCCAGAAGAATGCTCCAGAATATTTAAGCCCCATGATGGTTCATTTAAAGAATAAGAGAAGCTTGCACAGAACAAAGATACTTGGACTATCAACAGAACCCAGGCCTAGGTGGTGTTTGCCAGTGAGAGCCTAGTGATCAGGTGACTAACATAGTTCAGACAGGTTTAGCCTGAAAAAGCTGTGTGGAGCTGCATCTGGGATTACTACTTGCAAGGTGAGTGGTGGGGGGCTTTGGAGTGATTCCATTCAAGTGGCAAGCATGAGCGGTATGGATTAGAAGGGACTAGCACTTCCTACTGGTAGTTCAAGAGCAACTAAATACATTCACTATTTCCTCTAACCCTTTTCCTCAGTATATTCCTCAACCTTACTTATATTCTTCAGTAATTCATTTCCTCTTTCTTAGCCCTTTCCCCATTATTTGTACACCTTGCCTCGGCCTATATGAGGTGCACATACTTAATATGTATTCTTGAAAAAATGCTGCTGTTTTCTCTCAAATTGTGATTTTTTTTTTTCCTTTTCTACACCTTGATCTGAATGGGATAATGATCCACTGGGATCAGTGTTCTACCCCGGTTAACAAATGAAAATAAAAGAAAAAAGAAAAAGAAAATAAACTGGACTCTGGCAAAGGAAACTGGTTCTTAATGCATGAAATGCCATTTCTCTCCTGGGGAAGGAACCAAGGCTTGTGTGGGAGATTGAAAAGTGCCACCTTGATGTTGCCCATGTTAATGCTACCCAATGCATTGTTTCACAAACCAGACTTCTCATTAGAGGGGGGGTCTTTCTCTTCTTTCTCATTCTGGATTTTCCTCACTTGAGTTGTGCTGACACTCACAAGGCTCCACCTGAATACTGTACAGTTTTTCATGCTAGTAGATTAAAGGATCACCTCACTGTGACTTAGCATTGCAAAAGGAGAACTCTATCTCTTGTTTGTGTATATGCACCTAACAGTTTTTCAGATATTTGGCTGGCTTGGAGACATTGTGAGAGGTGATTGTCAGGATACCACTTAATGACGCTATAGTTTTATTGGAAGAGTGAACTCTTATGTTGGGAGTTTTAGAAACACTTGGAATGGGTCAACTGGTAAAAATACATTATCTTATCTAAACCCAAGTGAAGACTAATTATTGAACTATTAATAGCCGTTATGTCTATGGTAAATATGTTCAAACAGATGGATGCTTATACATGTATTCAGTACTGGAGCAACTTGATCCAAATGTCAAGGTGTACATAAAAGGTAATCATGCCGTCCCACACGATACTGGTCATTCTGGATGTGCAAAAGTACTGTGCTATGAACTGAAACATTGTGAATTTGTTTATATGTCAAGGACAGCAGTTGGACAAATGAGGGAAAATCAAATATGTAGTGCTGGTGTGCTGGAATGTCTAGCAGATGTTCTGAGTTCAACCTCCACATCTGAAAGAGCTCATTCTGTACATTGGGGGAAGGCTGGAGATGTGAAGTCCAAGTGTCACATGTTCAAGACACAAGTAATTGAGATGATGACATGGAGCTGTAGCCAAATGGTGTCCGTTACGGGCTTGGTGTTCACAGTAGTATACACTAATGAATACCTGTAGTAAAGGAAGACATCAAATAGATCTATGTGCTGTGTTAATTATGTGTTCCTCAGAGCTGGCCTATAGCTACCAATAAGCAAGGAAAGCTGCAACTACAGCAGTCAGTAAAATAAAGGGATGGGTGTGAGAAGAGTTTAGGTAGGGCCACAAATAATGACACTCAGATGGCCTCAAAGAGGTCCTGGCAAATCATTCTGTAAAGTGGATGAAGGATACTGAATTGACTGTTCTCAGCAAGGGTGTGGATATACTGACCTGAACAGGAACAGCATTGGGAGAGGATGGGACACTGTGAGGAGCTCCTGGATTCAGTGTGAGGAGCTCCTGGATTCAGTGGATGTTAAGTGTTTTGGGGGAGGCAGTGCCAGAAGCAATTGGTAGTTGCATTCATTTCTGCAGGTGTGGTCACTGCAACAGTTAAAACAGTTATGAGGTGGCAAGGCTGCAGTAGTGACCTGGCTAGAATGCTGAATGTATTGGAGATTTTGAGATGTCTTGGGTAAGGTGATGAATGGGCCTTTTCAGTGTAACATCAAATGTCAGAAAACTACTTCTGGTTTGGCAAATTGGGGTGTTGGCCATGAGGTTTCATAAAGGTGACAGAAGGTTACTTTCCATTACAGGAGGATGGTGCTTCAGAGCCTTAATAAGAAAGTCTGTGCCAAGGTATTGGAAAGCAGATTCTATTTGACAATAAATTCAAGAGAAGAAGCAATGTGGAGTCCATCCTGGTCATGCTCGATCAGATCTTTGACCTTGCACAGATAATGAAGGAGTTATGAGAGATAGTATTGTTGACATGTTTTTTTTTTTCTTTTGGGATCTGGTACATGAGGGCGGGATATTTCATGTTTACAGATAATGCTGCCTTGTCAGCAAGTGAACATAATCTCTGGAATGCAATGAAGCAGGTGAGATGAAAATCAGTATCTCTAAATCAAAGGTCCTTGTTACCTCCTAGCAAATGGTGATTTGCTTTTTTTTCAGGAAGAAAACAGCTATTCAAATGATAGAGCTGAAATGAGTGATAGTACAGAGAGATGAAGAGGATGCCTTTTGGGTGGGTACACTGGTAAGCATTGTAGCAGACAGTGTTCATAAGTATTTGGTTTGACCAGACGTACGAGATCACAGAAACAAGTGGAAGAAATGAATTTCCTTCACAGGGTTGATCTCCTCACTCTTGGCGATAGAATAAGTAACTTCAAAATCCTAGAGGATTTTTAAGTTGAGCTGCTGCATTTTCAAGTTGAGAGGAATCGGTTGGGGTAGTGTGGACACTTCAGGAGGATGCCCACTAGGCAACATCTTGGAGAGGTATACCAGGCATGGCCTAATAGGAGAAGACCCCAGAACAGGCACAGGATATGCTATAGAAATTACATTTTACCTGGGAACACCAGGGGCATTCCACAAGATAAGCAACAAAGTATTGCTGGGGAGAGGGAAGTTTGGTGTACCTTGTTCAGCTTAATCCCACTACAACCCTCACTGATAAAAATGGATCAATATTTTTCACAAATTAATTGGAGAAACCATTTTTAATTACACTGAGCGCTTCTTGTGCCCTGACAGATATATATATATATATATATATATATATATATATATATATATATATATATATATATATATATATATATATATAAAACTATTACCTCTGTTTTTTTGGAAATAAAGTTGAGTACATGGTGTATTTGTTTTTTTTGAAAATTACTTCAAGAGTAGCAAGATTTACTTATCTTTTGAATTATGTTGTGTGGCATTTTATCCTTTTTATTTATATGAGTAAAAATCAGTAATATTTGCTTTAAATGTATCACTGAGCAGTGCCACAACGTTCTCCTTCATAGATGTGAAAACTCCCAGACTAGATTCTAACCTAGGCTAGTATGTGGCTGACAAGGGTCCATTTTGGAAGTCTGATTCAGCACCTTTGATTAAGGAATTCTTAAACATAGCCACAAATCTGTGTAAGAATGAAAAGGCAACCATAAGGCTGAGATTTGCAAACAATGTCAGGAATTCAAGTTGCTGGGATCATTTAAAATTGTTAATTGCAAAATATGAAGAAAATTAATTTTATTATTATTATTATTATTAACATTTGTTTACTAGGAAAGTCTGATTTGGAATGAGCCAATTTTCAGCAGAGGCCCTGGGAGAAATGCTCCAGGCAGGCGCATGTCTTTGTAATATGGGAAGAAACTGGAGCAAACCCATATGAACGCAGGGATGATATGCAGACTCCACAGAGAATGCACCCCAACCGAGAATCAAACTGGAGAACTTCTTGCTGTGAGGTGTCAACACAAACAACTGTATGCACCTTGAAGATAAATTTGCAGTAATTAAGTTGATGTAACATGCTATTAATGTTCACTGTTGTTTACATTAAATTGTTTTCCTTTCTGTGTAAATACTGTATATATGTGAAAATTAATAATTTGTAAACAAAAAACAAAAAAAGAAAAAAAAAAAAGAGGAAAAAAAACTGAATGAAAAATTACCTAAAAGAAATAGGTTCATAGGTAGGTACTAGGCTATTGGCCCTATGGCCTATATAAGCCTAGCCAAACGGTACCCTGGCTTTTGCCACCCAAGAAAATTATTTTCCTGTGCCCCTGTCAAGCAGAGCCACAGAGGAGATCCCCGGGGTGAATTTCCTTTCTCCCATCCAATCATCGAGATTTTTCTTGAAGAATGCTAACGAGGAGCTTTGTTTGATATAGAGAGGTAGTTTGTTCTAAAGTATGGGAAGTCTCTGAGACAGGAATCTATCCCTCCAGCATGTTCTGTTTATTGTGGTGACAAGGTTTAGGTCACTAGAGCGTGTAGCTCATAGGGATTGGGATTTCTTTACGTGGAGCATGTCCAACAGCTCTGGGTTTGACATAGCTTTGTATGTTAGGCAGAGATCGCCTCTGAGTAGGTGATATGTGACAGAGTAAATCTGGAGTTTTTTTAAACGGTCTGCGTAGGGCATCTATTTCAGGCCAGTAATCCTCTTTGTGAGGTATTTCTGTGACTTTTCCAGTTGTTGTAGATGTCTTGTGAGGTACATACCAAAAGGGGTGTTGCACTCTGTAATGGGTGTAATGAGTGATGAGTAGAGGGGAACAATGACCTCTTTTTTCCTGGATGAGAAACCTTTTGTGATGAGGTGTGCCACGTAGAAGGATTTCCTGACTACTGTGGCAATGTGATTATCAAAGGAGAGACTACTGTCCACCTGTGTCCCAAGGTCTCTTATCACACTTTCAGTGTTAAGTAGACTACTGCCTATGTGGTAGTTCATGGGTACAGAGTTTTTACCAAAAGGGATGACAATGCACTTTTTGGCATTGAGCTTGAGGCCATGACTTTGACACCAGGCATCTGTCTCAGTGAGGCCCTTTTGTAGGATGTCCACATTGTTAGGAGATTTGATTATGGCTCCTAGTTTGCAGTCATCTGTGAACTTCATTAGCCAAAGACCTTCTGTGTTAGCCTGTACTTCAGAGAAGTAGATAACAAACAGGAGAGGACCCAGGACTGAACCCTGTGGTACTCCACTTGTCACTGGTCTGAAGTTGGATTTAGAGTCTGCTACTTTCACAGTGTGGGTTCGGTTAGTGAGCCAGTTGGCAACCCATCTTGTGACATAGGGATTTATACCTAGTTTAGTGAGTTTTTCTATAATTCCAGAGTGGGGGATGGTGTCGAAAGCCTTGGCGAGATCTAGATAGGCTGTGTGTACCACCTTATCCTCATCTACAGCTTTGGTGACCGCTTCAAAGAAGTCTGTCGGGTTTAGGAGACATGATCTGCCTTTTACAAACCCGAACTGGGTAGGGTCCAGAGTTTGGAGATTACCAATGTCATTGTTTATAAATAATTACTAAACAAGCTAAGGTACTCTCTGACTAAGCAAGTCTAAAGTGAAAGTGTATATAATGAATGATCTGAATGAAAAAGTGGATACGGTTCATACTTTGTCATGCTCAGGTCAAGTGTACAGGGGATCAGCATAGCATCCTCCCTGTGCCACAGGACAAAGTAAAAATCCTTTGCCTAGCTAGAGGCATTAATTATCAAACAGGCTAAGCTGTCTATCTAAACTGAGCCAGTGTATACCATTATGTTTAAAAATGGTAAAAGCTTTTCTGAGCAAGTTACAACTTCTTACATTTTATTTTATTTTTATTTTTTATTTTATTTGCTGTTGTTTAACCAGGATAGTCCATTGGGCCCAAATAACCCGTTTTCAATGGAGTCCTGGGGAGAAAAGCTCCACATACAGATTATACAAAGATTATGTTACACAATACATAAAATACAAAGATTAATTTCAATACATAGATTATATAGAGAAAAACATAGGTATCAAACAAAACAAGTAATAGAGGCGAAGTATAAAAGAAATAGTATTGTGTTTTTTTTTTTTTTAATTACTTGGTACAAGTAGCTAGCTGGGAATGGAAAAAGAAAGAGGAGTAGTGGTGGAAGTAGGGTAGGTTATGAAGGATGTGAGCAGGAGCATTCCCATGAGGATGTTAGATGAGAGTGTAGTAATTTTTTAAAGTGTGGGAGGCTAGCAATTGTATGGATGGATGGGGGAAGGGAGCTCAATTGGCGTGCTAGTGAGATGGACAGGAGGTGTTGTCCTCCTGTCCTCCACATTGAGAACTGCTTTTACTGATTAAAGCAAACTTGAATGGAAAAGCTGATGGCTGTGCTCTTGGTTACAGTGAAAAGATGAAAAAAAATGAAAAAGTACTGCATTTTCTAATAAGGAACAGCACTTTGTGTTGTGCTCTTTACACTGTTCTTCTGCTTCTCCTCAAGCACTCTCTTTTTCATTTCCCCTCATCCATTCCCATCGGTCATAGCTGGTTGGAACAAATTAATTTCAACCTGTGTGAGATGAGGGCTAATGTTAGCAAATATGGGGCCTCCAAAAAACAGCTTGGAGGCCTACCAAGAACGCAACACTCACATTATGACAGTAAATCTTTACTCGTTACTTATAAGTAAATCTCTTCATTACAAATTGCAAACACACTGCCTTTCTTCTAGCTGCAATGCTTTTACATTGTGATAAGCCCATTTGCCATGTTAAAGTAGCACCATAGACATCCACTGTTTGGTGCAGCAGTCAGACATACAGTGTATCTCAGGCACATTATATCTAGGGAACAGGTCATCACTGATCTCTCAAAGGCAAAAAAATACAGCCTCCATGGAACCTGATAACATCCCAGGCTGCATCCTACATGAACTCAGGCAGGAACTTGCAGCACCATTAGGCGTCCTATTTGACCTAAGCCTGAGTACCGGCTTCATCCCAGCTGAGTGGAGGACAGCCACTGTCATCCTTTGCACAAAGTTGGAGCATCCACCGATCGGAGAAATTATAGACCCATCAACCTAACCAGCCTAACCTGCAAGGCCATGGAAAAGATTATCATGAACCTCATTAACAAGGACATTGGCAACCTCCAAACATTCGATCCTACACAGTTTGGCTTCATCAAGGGGAGGTCATGTCTGTTAAATCTGGTCAACTTCTTTGAGACAGTCACCGAAGCCATGGACGAGGGGAAGACAGTGAACACCACCTACCTTGACCTGGCCAAAGCCTTCGACATTATTCCCCACTAGAGCATAATAGATAAACTCTCTCAACCAGGCATCAATCCGTATGTTACTAGATGGGTAGCAAACTGGCTAATTGATAGAACCCACCTAGTCAAAACAGAGGAAGCCACCTCAGGCAGTAGACCCATAACGAGTGTTGTACCCTAGGGATTGGTCTTCGGGCCACTGTTATTTGGGGTATACTTTTCTGAGGTGCAGGCCAAAAACAGTGGGCCATGGCTGACCAAGTTTGCATATGATGGCAAGCTGGGTGCTGTCATCAATTCCCCTAGTTATGTGGACATCCTCCAAGAGGGTCTCACCCAAACAAATGACTAGTGCCAGAAATATGGCCTCAAGTTGAATGCAAAAAAAATGCATCATCACCCCCCCCCCCCTAAAAGGCCCATTATTGAGTACAACGCCCCTTTTGGCATGCTTCTCACAAAGCACATGCAGCAGCTGGACAGAACACAGAGGGTCCTCACGAAGAGAATGCAGGGGCTTTAAACATCTACCATACACAGATAGGCTAAAAGTCCTGTCCCTCTACTCAGTTTCATACAGACTCCTCAGAGGTAACCTCTGTCTGGCATACAAAGCAATCTTAGACCGCGCCTTGATGGGACTGCTGCATATCTGCAAGTCAAGCTCCACTCTAGTAACCCACACATGCGACCACAACCTGGTCTGGGACATCAATAGAACTTGTTGGCAGGACAGATTTGTGTTCCAGAGACGCTCCCATCTGTGGAATAGACTCCCTCTCTACATCAAGCACAGTACCTCATTACCCCTTTTTAAGCACAACTTGGATAACTGGATAGGAAATAGAAAATACACCCCCTGGGATTCCACCTGTGTCCCTGCTGGACAGAGGGATTGGGTGCTGAGTTGTCTAAACATGGACTAAACTCTTGGCTAGGCTAATAAGGGCCTCAGGGCCAATACCCTAGTAACTTCCTGTGCCCCTAACAGAATTTATTTTACTAAAACTATAATGTGAAAGACTGTCCATTCTTCTGTATGGAGTTGGGGAAGTGCTCTTTCCTTCATGAAAAAAAAAACATATTCTGCCTGCATTAGGTATCTCAGGCTATACTGCACAGTAGGCTCTATCAAATTAAGAATGGGGTTCCCCCAGAAAGGCTTATATATGAGTAATTTCACTGTACAAATGTTCATAACATCGAATGCTTGGTTCATAGCATAAAAGTTTAATTGTTCAAACATTTAAAACATCGAAGTGGCTTTTTTCCTGGTTGCCATTGTTTTGGGGGGGGGGGGTTCAGAAGTTTGAACTTTCCCCAATGTGGTGCGATCTCAGAGTTGGTACGTATAATTTGCAGGGGGTGTGGAGATGCAGAGGGACCTGCCCCCTTACAAAAAAGTTTTTTTTTTTTTTTTGGCTTTTTGAAGTTTAATATTTTGTATTTCAAATCTTAATTTTTTTTTCAATCATTTGGTCTTTTGACGTTTTGATATAGATAGATCATATATACATATAAGTTTCTATCTATCTATCTGTATATAAACAACTGAATGAATAAGTGTGCGAGTGTGTGTGTGTGTCTGTCTGTCTCTGTCTTTCTGGCCCCACAACCCACCTTCCAGTATGTCAGACATTTCTTGACACCCCCACAATTGCATGAACACCTTCACTAAAGTCTGTGTATGAACAATGGTAATACATTGTACAACTTTATTCTCAGCATCACTACAAGCCACCACCAACTAAAATTGTACAGGTACATGAAAAATGGGAAAAGGGGTGATGGGTGGATGGATGGATAGATGAAAAATGCTGGACATGTGCTCTTTCACCCCCCAGGCTTGCTAATTGGCTTAAATTCTAGACCTGTCCTTTGAATGAGATGTTAAACTGATGTCCAATCTGCCTTAGCTGCTGATAGTCCACAGCATCTACTTAAAAGAGTAGGGAAGCTAGCTAGGTGCTCTGGCGAAATTTCCCCTGGTCAGTATAAATGTCACCTCAGGTCTACCCTGTAAAGAGGTTGTTTGGCGTAGAGGGACAAACTAAGTCAACAAAGTATAAATTTTTAAAAAATTACGTATTCTGTTACTTGGCACATTAGTTGGGTTAGAGCTGTCACCCACACATGTTGTTCTTCTTCTTTCGGCTTTTCCTGGTTAGGGGTCGCCACAGCGGAACTCCGGTCTGCTAATGATTGGCAGTAGATTTATATGGTGTCGAGGTGCCAGCTCGATGCCCAGCTTTCAACGAAGGCACGCCTATTTACGCATGTCTTTAAAACGCCACTCGACCGCGGGGAGGACATGCAGACTCCACACAGAAGGCACTCCAGCCGAGAATTGAATGGGAGAACCTCTTACTGTGAGGCGACAACGCTACTGCTGCACCACCACGGTTTCTCTGTCACCCACACATGTGGCATACTATATTATGCGCAGCCAAGTCTATTCCCTCACATAAGCAGAGATGAGTGATGACCTGATGTCACATAGTGTATGCGAGATCGGGAACAGCAGGGAAGTGGTTAGACCTAAAAGGAAATGAAGTAGTGGCATTGAGAAGTTGTTGGTGAAACATCTGACCCCAGAACAGGAAAATAAATGTTAGTCTGTTTTTCTCCTCATACAATTGAAAGCTGGAATGAAACTGCAAGCCCTTCAGAGAAACAGGTGGTCAAGTCTTTTCACAAAAGGAAGAATCATATTGTTCCAGAAACTGCAGTAAGACTGTTTACCTGAAGTAGCTCAGTATAATACTTCGCATCTGAGAAAGTGCACAGTACTGTAAAGAACGTCTCTTTTTATTGAGTCCAAATCCAGTAAATGTTGCTCTTTTTGCTATTATTTATTTGTAGTACAGTGTTGTAAAGTTAGCAACAAAACAAAATTCAGAACTCTTTGTTTTTTTTTACTGGGAGGACAGCTATACTGAGCTTCCATCTGCATTCTATGAGAATATCAATGCCTTATTTGAGCTCTCTCTTGATGTTTCTTTAATCCAGGATAATCCAGTGTCGGGTGGGTCCCTACTCTTTACTAGAATAACTCTGGAAAAAGTTCAGGAAGCATAATAGAAACATTCATGGATATCAACAGCATCTGGAGAGTTAATTAATGTAGCATTTTTTGTGAGGAAAAGGAGTGCACAGTTTAAATGCAAAGAGGCATGACAAATACAATATGATGCAATATTTCAAAGAAAGTGAGTGAAAAGAACGCAAGCCCAATGCACTGTAAAGGAGTACATTTTTCCAGGGAAGGAAAGAGTGAGCTATGTGCAAATAACAGTCACCATCAGCACCCCCGTTTCCCATTTTCTGCGTGGGGCTGGGGTGCATATAACAGTATTTAAGGGTACTTACAGAATACTCAGACAGCCATAAGACTTTGTAATATGTAACTACCCTTGAATATAGAGTACTTAGCAATAAGACTGTGCTACTTCAGGAACGGTATAATATGGATTCATTTTTAAAAAGGAACTGGTCAAGTAGGTGGCATTGTGGGCAAGTTGGATGGAAGAAGTGGACCTCAGTTGCCATCTGAAAAAGTGTTGCTAAATTTTACTTTGAATCTGCTTAAGAATAGAGCTGTAACACCTTTGTAGTGCATGCAGAAATTTGATTACGCTCCAAAATTGTAAAAAAAAGGTAAACATGTAAAGTGCTTCTGTAGCACAGTTGTTACATCCCCCTCAGTGTGGTTGCAGTTGGGTCACCCCCAAAGGAGGTTCCATGACACTGAACACTCCCTGAATGTCTTACTTCATATTCTGTGTATGGAACTTTACAAATGTCAGTTTCTAACTAATTTAACAAAACAGTGTAAGAAACTTCTCTGTGTGGAAGATTTTCAGTCCATATATTTCTAGTTAATCAACTGGAAGTAAATGCGGTAGATAAAACTCTTAAGAACTACAAACAGTTATGATGGGCTCTGACATTCCCCAACCAGTTATTATGTGTTCTTGACATAGATGTCAAGATTCAGCTCTTGAGTGTTGCTCTCAATGTGAATTTCTTGGCACCCATATCTTGAAAACATAATACGACAATCAAAACCCTCTATATATTTCTCTTACATACACAACACTCTGTTTAAACCAGAAAAACTCTCTACCATTATTAATCTAGTGCAGCTAGATTTGCCAAGAAACAAGCTTAGATCCCAGGATCAAAATTAAATTGGAATACAAAAATCCAGCAATCACCACTGTATTTCATTATACTGAGTATATGTATTCACAAAATGAAAAGCTAGCCCAAATGAAATAAAAATAGAACCAACTCAACCAACAATAGAACTCAAAACGCTTGAAAAAAAACAAAGTAAAAAATAAATCTAAGAAAAAAATGCATATGCAATTTTTCTTTGACTCAGACCTAAGAGAAACTCACTGCTATAAAATGTGTATCATCCTCAGGCAACCCCAGGGACCTAAGTGCCTGTCCTATATTATTTCTCTCTCTCATCCACTAAACTAGACTTTTATTCAAATTCTTCTCTACTGTTCTGGCATAGGTCAAATCTCCTAAGTTTATGTTTAGAACACTAGATAATCATTGTCAATCATTCATAAATTGTAAAAAGTTGTTACATTACATGTAGTTGTGTAATTTTAAATGCTGTTGTCTAAGAATAGTGTACACAAATGACCACTGCCACTTATTTACTGTAAAAGATATTATGTTTCATGTAGGTATGTGAGTTCTGCTTACATGTGCTGTTGATGACTGTAGATTACTTTCACTCACTGTAGAAGTCTATTAACATTGGTTTATCTGTAAGGCTTACCTCCCTGGGCCTCCACTAAAAAGTGGAAATGTCCAGCTGGACTATCCTAGCTAACAAATACAAAAAAAAAAACAAAAAACAAAAAAAAAAAACAAATATATATATATATATATATATATATATATATGGAGATTGTATCCTTGACAACTTTGGAATTCCTGTAACTCAAGATAAAAAGCATGTGATAAAGTTTTGCACATAAATACTGCATGTAGAGAGCAAATTAAATCCTGGGTTCTGAATTTGTATACCAAGGACTAAGGGTATAAAGTTTACAGCAAGCAGAGCATAAAGCAAGCCTACCGCCCTTATATGATGCAAACAAAGTGTGTATGTGTCTTTTACTTTATGTACATCTATATAATCTTTAAGCTAAAGGAATGTGTAACAGGTAAGGGAACCCCTTTTTGTGACAAATATCATGGGACTGTTGAAAACAATATGTAATACCTAAGGGAAATCCATTTTTGTGACAAAAAGAAGTTCCTACTTTCATTAAGTCTAGCTGGGGTAGTTGCACCTCTTAGAACAATTAGTAGATATGAAGTCAAACATGACACTTAGCAATTGCCACTAAGAATGCAGTTAGGCTTAGTAAACTATTTTTTTCTAATGCTGTTTTGTCAAGTTGAATTGCAAAGAACTGTAAATATTTGATGCTTGTTAAAGAATAACATATGTCATAATCTTTTAAGCGTTCTTGTACTGTTTAAATAGCTTAATCTGTGATTATGATTAACTCATTGTTTATTTAACATTTCCTTTAAACACGACATGGGTAAGACTGCCAATGGCGTTGCATGTGATGTACATAATTTGACATTATAGCCTGCAGCTTTCGAACATGCCAAGGTTTCATTACCCTACTTTTATCAAGTGCTCACCCAGAAACTGTTATTGACTATTGGGTGCAAATGCAGATGTATTCATGCTGCAGTCATATTTAATGGACATATATTCCATTCAAAAAGGCAAACTGCATTATTCAAAGTAACTACCCACTGAAAAAGTGTCAAACACTTTGATTGTCTTAACTTTAGAAAGGTATTATTAATTATCAGTGATGTTAAATATAATATTTGTATATACATATTTCCAAGCCTTTCAACAGTGCATCCTTTAGGTGAGTCATTACTTTACACATACTGTACTATGATAAATTCCTAGTGCTTCTACTCTCCCAGTCAGCCAAATGGTAAAGGCAAAAAGGCAAATGTGACAGAATTTATGTGTTGTCTTACAAATGGTGCATTCTGAAATACTAGGTTCCACAATGCATGATTCAGCTTGCGAAATGTGACTCTAGGTATAATACAAAACGCTTGCAACCTTTAGATTAAATGCAGTGCATTTACGGAACTGGCCCAGTACTACTGATTGCAAGAACGGATCACATCTGTAGCTGTATAATACCCTGGTGTACTGTATAGGCTTGCAACAAGGCTGGCTTTTTAAAAGGATGCAACACATTTGCCATTGTCATCCTGTGTGCTTAAAGTGCCTGAGTGTGTGTGTGTGTGTGTGTGTGTATGTGGGTGCGTGTTTGTGTATGTATGTATATATATATATATATATATATATATATATATATATATATATATATATATATATATATATAAAACGGCAGTGCATGAAGCATGTGATTATGCTTCAAATTTGGAAAAACTATAACTTGGTGGCAAATGAAGTAACTGATAGTGTTTACAGCCACTCGTTCATCAGATGAATGCTTTACATCAGCCTGCTGTTTGCATGATAGTGCTAAGTGTTTTATGGCTTTCAGAGCTGTAAAATACTTCATGTTCCTGCATTTTTTCTGTAACTGTGATAGTACAGGGAACAGATAAAACTCCTTGAACTACAAAAAGTTATATCACTGGATTTCTCTCATCATAACTCACTTGTTACACTGTCTTATAGGTTCATAGGTTTTTAACTAGGCTACTGACCACAAGGGCCTAGCCATGCATCCCAAATCTCTGATATGTTCTGATACCTTTGATAAGTATAAGCATGGGCCTGGGAGATGAACCCTTTACAGGTTACCTGTTTGCATCAGAGACATAGGTGCCAAACCAGGGATGAAGTTCCATTTTCCCATCCAGTTGTCCAAGTTGCACTTGAATTAGTTTAGGGAGGAACTCTGCTTCACATGGATGGGGAGCCTGTTCCATAGACGGGGTAGTCTCTGGGATATATACCTATCTCTCCAGCAGGTCCGATTTATATCACAGGCAAGGTTTAAGTCTTTAGAATGGGTAATTTTGGTACTGTTTGTTTTGTGGATATGCGGGAAGTCCATCAGAGTGGGGTCTGACAATGCCCTTTATGCCAGGCATAGATCTCCCCTCAAAAGCCTGTAGGAGACAGAATACAGGGATAAGGCCTTGAGGCGGTCTGCATAGGACATATTATTTATGCCCTGTATTCTTTTAGTGAGGAACCTCTGTGGACATTCCAGTTGCTGGATATGCCAGGTTAGGTACATAGCAAAGGGGGGAATTGTAGTCAAAGATAGGTCTAATGAATGCTGAATACAGTGGAACAATGACTTCCTCGGGCTTAGATGCCATACTTTTGTTTATACTTTGCGCAACATAGAATGATTTCTGCACCACCGTGGACATGTGATGATCAATGGCTAGATTACTATCTATGTATCTTTCACCACAACCAGCTTCAGTTCTTATCTACCTCAATCTTTCACTCTAATCACCTTCTATTGACAAAACATCAGCTTGAGTATCTTTTACATTATTGCTGCTTGCCTTAATGTTTTGTGCATACTACATCTAAGTAATGGTGCAGAACATTACTGTGTTTCTTGACTTGTGTTATTTTTTTAACATATTTGTATACATTTGTTTTACTCTTCTTGTATACTGTTGTAACTGGAGCTTTTCTCCCCGGGCCTCCGCTGAAAAAGGACATGTGTCCAGTTGGACTTTCCCTGTCAACAAATGTAAAATAAATAAATAAAATAAAATGTGTGTCCCAAAGTCCCCGACTACTGGGTCAGCTCTAAGGGGTGTGTTGTCAATATGATAGTTACCAGGGATGGATGACTTCCCAAAGGATACTGTTATGCATTTCTTGGCATTTAGTTTTAGTCCATGACTCTGACACCAGTTATTTGTCTGTGTCAGCCCCTTCTGGAGAACATTTGTGTCAGTGAGAGATTCAATAACAGCTCCTAATTTGCAATCATCTGCAAATTTAGTCAGTCAGAGACCATTGTCGGCCTTGACTTCTGAGAAATAAATGCCAAAAAGGAGCGGTCCATGGACTGATCCCTGAGGGACTCCACTTGTGACTGACCTCTTTGTAGAGGTGGAGTCCTCAACTCTAACTTCCTGGGTCCTGTCTGTGAGCCAATTGGCTATCCATCGGGTGATGTACGGGTTTGTACTTAACCTCCTGAATTTGTCAACAATGCCTGAGTGGGGTATTGTGTCATATCCCTTGGCCAGGTCAAGGTAGGCAGTGTGAATGATTTTGCCCTCATCCATTGCTTTGGTGACCTTCTCAAAGAAGTCCACCAGCTTGAGTAAGCATGATCTGCCCTTGAAGAAACCAAACTGGGTTGGGTTCAGTGCCTGGAGGTTTACTATATCTCTGTTGATCATCTCCATGATAATTCTTTCCATGGCTTTACTTATATGATTAGTGAGACTTATGGGTCTGTAGGGTCCAGGGTCTGTAGATGGCCTACCTTTGTGCAGAGAGATGACTGTTGCCTTTCTCCATTCATGAAGCATGAAGCCTGTTTGGAGGCTACATTTAAATAGTAATTCCAGAGGCCCTGACAGGTCATGTGTCATGCTATTTAGAAGGCATCCTGGGATATTGTCTGGGCCCATTGATGCAGTGTTCTTGGTCTTAGAGAGAGCATTAAAGACCTGTTCCCTAGTGATAGGAGGAGGAGGAGGAGTTATATTTGATGATATTTCCTGAGGGAAGGTTGAGGGGGAGAGAGGAATAAAGTTGGAGCTGAATTTATTGGCCAGGAGGTTTGTTACGTCTTCTGGCTCAGTATAGGTAGCTCCCCTTACAATGAGCTCTGGACACAATTATGCATTGCCTTTGAGGTTGCTGACATAGCTAAAGAATGCTTTGTGGTTTTCCTTGGCCTGGGAGGCCAAACTTACCTCAAATTTGGCTATGGTAGGCTTTTGGGATGGATGTCAGGATTCACCTCTCAAGCTTTGTGAACACAAAATAAGTGAGTTATGATCAGAGACCTGATCATAACCCTTTCTGTCTCACACAAACACACACGTCTATATTTGTGTGTGTGTGTGTGTGTGTGTGTGTGTGTGTGTGTGTGTGTGTGTGTGTGTGTGTGTGTGTGTATATGAGTATGAGTATATATACATAAACATATATAATACTAGTCTGTATTTGTTGAGTGGATTATGATTGATTAATAATATATAGACCATAATTCAGTAAAACTGTGTTTATTGCAGACATGCTAAAACAGCTTTAAAAAAATCTTTTTAGACAATTCACTGTCACAGAGCCAAATATGAGGCACATCAAAGTGTCTTAACAGCTTTTAAAGCATCCAGAGGCACTTCTGGCTGCTATCTATGTGGCTGTGTTAAATATTTTATGTCTTCCAGGTCTCTAAAACACTTCTAGCATCTATACTTTTTTGTGAATAGTAGTACTTACAGCATATAAAGCTATGTCCACTACAAAAGAATCACAATTGGTCTGTCTGATCATAACTGCTTATTGTGTGTGACAAGGATGTCAAGATTTACCTCTCAAGCTCCACTTCTGTCTGTTGTTGATGTGAATTTCTGGATATCAATATCTATCTATCTATCCATCCATCTACAATCTCTTTTTTTTTTCATATTTGCACATAGAATTAGGGTATCACTTTAGTCATGACAATCATCTAGAGCTAATATTCTGGCCGCTGGGTAGCTGTCCCTACTGTGGCGAGCACGCACACTTGCACACCCAATAAATGTCTCTGATGAATTGCCTGAAGACACTGTTTTAACTGTTAATTTCAAAAGTAACAACAAAACCTCATCTTAGACACATAATCAGGGTATGATAAACAGCCATAATATTCTATATCTGTGCTAAAGTTATAGATATTTTATTACCATTCTTGTCACACCTCAGTGTTTATCATCACTCTAATCATACCGTCAAACACTGTTACCACTCACACTGGACATAACTGCACCCACTACATTCCAAACCTACTAGTGTAAATAAGCTCAACACAGTAACCATACTAAAACTAAATCTAACAATAATAATTACACTAAGCACTACATAAAAATAAAAGTAATAAATAAATAAAACAAACTATACTCTAAAATATATATAAACCATGAATGTGGCAACTCTCCAAACATAACTAAACTCTAAATAAATAAAATCACAATTCACACTTTAACATAGCTAGCAAATAGAACAAATATTACACTAAAAATATTAAAACAATAAAATATTAATGCATATATGAAATGCTTGCCTATTATCTGTTGAGAGTCCCATGAAATGTCATTTTTAATGATTTTCAAATCAAAGGAAATCTCAACCGACATAAGAAACAACTGACAAAGAATTGAAGAATAAAATTTACATGCATATATATGTCTATATATTATATATATATATATATATATATATATATATATATATATATATATATATATATATAAAATATATCTGTGTGTATGTGTGCGCGCAAATGTGGGAATGTGGGTAAAGAAATCTTAATTCCAGTTGGCAAGAACGGTCCCACACCCCAAATCAGACTAGAAACAAAAGCCTTGAAGAGAAAACTTAACAGAAAGTAGTCAAAGAACTGGGCAAACGTAAATATTAAATTAATTATTACACATCCCTTCCTCTTGAGTGGCACACACAACACCGGAGTCAATCACTTTAAATAACAAAAAAAAAAGCAGAATAGAAACTACCCAGATGTTTGCATTGCTCCCTGACACATCCAGCGTCCATCAAGTGAGCATGTTTCACAGACCCACCTAGTAACCATCCTCTCTTTTGAATCCATCCTCGGCTGTCACCAACCTACTGCACATATCTATACAGTCACCAAACACCAGAATATAACCATTGGCCCCTAACAGATGTCTCTGTAGGCTCCCAAAACAAATATTTCCCTTCCATGATCTCATTACTCAACCCAGTTCCTAAGACTCCATTACTAGCATAAAAAAAGAAAAATAAATAAAAGTAACCCTAGAACAGACACTTAAATCCTCAGTAAAACAATCAAAAAATCATCCATAACCCCATACATATGGGTATGCTGTGAAAAAATGAGTAATAAAACATGAAAAAGACAGTAAAAAGGCATAATATAATATATACATAATGTCTGGTATTGTGTGTGGGGGGGGGGTTATATCACTACTGGCTTTGTTAGTCATCACAGAACTTTATCCTTACTCTACAGTACTGAATGTTAAGCATATTCCATAAATACATACCTATATATATATATATATATATATATATAAAATACACAATTATAGTACATAATTATAAATCAACATGCATGACCATTGATACTCCAAACACTTGCCTCAGTTCATTAATCATGCACATCATCTCCATCTTATAACATTAACCCACAGCTGATCCCAGCAGGGCAGTTATTACAAGCAGCTAAAACAACACCAGTGTAGAGGTTTGTGGAGATTGGCTGAAGATAGATGAAGGCTGCCAGTCTAGCCAGATATAATTTTGGAGATAATTCTGTCATCTGTAAATATTAATGTAAACCACAGGCTTGTTGTCTTAAATGGAAAAAAATACTGTTACATGTGGAACTGCAAAAATGTAACAACAGTGCACTCTGCTGTAAGGAAGCTAAGTCAATCATTTTATAGGTTCATAGGTAGGTACTAGGCTATCTGCCTGAAGGCATTTATAAGCCTAGCTGAAATATGTTGGCTTTTGCCACCCCCTTAGATTAGTTCCCTGTGCCTCTGTCCAGCAGAGCCATTGTAGTGATCCCTGGGGTAAACTTTCTGTTTCCCGTCCACTCATCAAGGTTTCTCTTGAAGAGGGTTAACAAGGAGCTCTGCCTAATGTAGATTGGAATCTTGTTCCAGAGCATGTGAAGTCTCTGGGACAGGAATCTATCACTCCAGCACGTCCAATTTATTGTTGTGGTAAGGTTTAGATCCCTGGAGCGCGTGGCTCGAGGGGATATGGTTTTCTTTAAGTGGAGGGTCTTGACTGTCTTTGATATTTAAAGTCAGGTCCGGCTGATCTAGATGAAGGAATTTTTGCTATTGTTTTAAGGCCAGACGTTAATGGCCAGAATTTGCATGCATAAATGTCCTTAATGGCTTTGCTTCCTGACCTGGTGTGAGCTTTCTAAAGAATGTAGTCTGTTAGCCTGGGAACCCCAGAAAAGTGTGAAGAATGATGTAATGTGAACCAGGAATGTGATTTTAAAAACAGAGAGAATCAGAGAGCATTAAGCATTTTGTCTTGACCATCCAACTCACAGCACTGTCTTGCTCTATATGTAAGTTTATCTTAGATTTGTGTTTTCTCTTAGAAATAGCTAGAAACTAGAAATACTAGACTGTGTTTTTCTGTGATGTTAGAACTGTACTACTGAATTATTTTAAGTATTTCTCTGTGATCTCTGAACTCTTGACTAGCACTGTGTAGTAAAAAGTATTGTTTTGTGTTTTTAATTATTTATTATTAAATATTTTTAAACCCTTTCAACTGTGGGTGTTTTAGTAGAGATCATTTAAGCTCTAGAGTACATTGCATGTATAATGATCCTGTACCAAGTCACTCTAATAAGCCTTGACTGTTTAGTCGCACTTACCAATTGGATAATAATATTGCACAGTAATAATTGGACACCCTTTTAAGGGCCTTTGAGTAGCTGATAAATAGTGGGTGGTAACAAGTGGTACTACCGTACAGTCTAGGAAAAACGGGGCACAGCTGGAGAACCTGTGCCAGCCTTCCCCAGGAGTGTCTGTGTGGTTGTATAAACTCTTCTCAAAGTGTGTGTATGTATGTGTGTGTGTGTGTGTGTGTGTCAGCTACTTGGGCAGGGACACGAAGCACTGGTTGGACAGAGAGGGTGCTGGAGGTTTTGACTTGGCCACTAGGCTAAGATCTGGGCCCTATAGCTGTGCCAGTGGGGAGTCTTATTGGGGACCTGGAGGGCAAGGGAGTGACCAGCCCCAGACTGACTGTGATCTCTGTGTGTTTAAGGGAAATTGCACTTTACTGTGTGTATTTGTTATCCTTTCTTCCTATATGAGATGCCCCTCTCTGGGGTTAGTGGTGAGGATTGAGGCTCCT
Organism: Protopterus annectens; assembly: GCF_019279795.1. Lineage (NCBI taxonomy): Eukaryota > Metazoa > Chordata > Ceratodontiformes > Protopteridae > Protopterus > Protopterus annectens. The sequence goes on from NC_056743.1 coordinate 570,303,784, forward strand.
TGATTGCTGGGCCAGGGTACAGGTGTCACAAGGTCATCACATAAAAACCATGAAACAAATGCTTTATGCATGGAGCTTCACCCCCCCCCCAACACGTGTGCTTAGCCTTCGCACTCACTTAGGTACAGATAGTAATGCCATGGTCTTACAACTGCCATAAAACTTAAAAATCACAAATGAAATACTAAAGTCTACTGCATGTGAGTCAATTATATAGGAAAAAGGGATAAAGAATTAATCTGACTGACGGTGACACTTTCTCTTTCCAAAGCAGTACAATGAGCAGTATGTAATCCCGCCATATTTAGGTATCTGTCTCTCTGTCACTATATAATATGTGATATATGATCACATATATATGATATAATACATGAGCATTTGCAGTATGTTCATTGCAGAAATGTTATGTCTCAGTGAATTTCACTGCCATGTATTGTATAATATGAAAAGATGGTAAGTTTTTAGGGATTTTTCCACTTTTCTCCACTGTGGTGTGACTATGGAGTTGGTGCATATAATTTTGGGGGATGGGAGGCTTGCTCCGAGCCTGTACTATGTTTTCTAAATAAGGGCTCAACAACATTAAGGTGCTTTATGTTTTGGTGTTTTGTTATAGTTACATGTATATATATGTATATATATATATATATATGTATATATATATATATATATGTGTGTGTGTATGTATATATTTATTGTAAAACCCTATAGTGAACTAAAATACCATCAAAAGCAAAACATTTGAAGACCGAAACTACAACTGCAAAGATGGTGAATTGCACATTCACCAAGAATAAAAAATGTTGAATGAAATAAAAAATGTAAATGAATATGTTTTTGCATGTGGCAGGACCTACCATGCACTGACTTAAGTGCAGATTAAGCCCCCACATCAGTAAAGTTATACATACCTACTCCAGGACTGCACTAAAATGGCAAGGGGAGAAATCTCCCAAAAGAAATGAATCACTGCTAGTGCACACTTATATTTTCCCCTAACAGATTTGTTTTTCAATTGAATTGTACAGGTTATAGGTGACATTAAAGGTAGAAAAAGTTTTGAAATGATTTATTGTGGTGTAATTTTTTATATCACAAAAAATGGCATTTTTAACAGGGGTGTGTAAACTTTATATCCACTGTGTGTGTATATACACGGCAATCAAAAATAGACTGCAACCCCAGCTTTAACTCTGGGAACCTTGCTGTTGCCACTTGTATAGTAGCCACTGAGCACCTGGTAACTTCCCCCCCCCCCCAACTTGTGCCAGCAAGGACTCCTCTCACTCCAGCCAAAAGCAAAGGAAACTCTGACCAGCAATCATAAAAAATAGACTGCAGTCCCATCTTTAACTTCAGGAACCTTGCTGTTGCCACTTGTATAGTGTAGGTGCCTGCTTTTTGTGACTACTGTTATGCCTTGTTAAAATCTGTTACTATCAGCTAGATTGCATACCCCAGAGGTGACAGCTCCAAACCTTCTTCCTCTTAGCCTACCCCCACCCCTTTTGTCTGCTTCACTGTTGATACATTTTGCTTAACTTATCTGTTTTATGTTAAAGTATTTAACTCCTCTCAATAGAGTCATAGTCTTCAGTCCCTCCCCCTCAATACTTATTCTTCACTAATTTAACACCAAACAAAGGTGCAAAATCTCCAGCTGTTTTCAGCTTTAGCTATATAGTGTGCAGCAAACAATGAGCAAAAGGGAATAAAAATATAAAAGATAATAACATCTGCCATTGCAGACTAGTAAGCATCATACAACTTCTACCTGTTGGCAATATTTCTCTCTAGGCCACCCCTAAACCCCTGCAGTTTGTCTTTCACTCAAATAAATTTAACTTATGGATAGTAGAGAATATATCCAGGTAATTGCAGTATACTCACAGTGAATCATCTTCCATTACTGTCCTAACTTGGCCAGTCCTACAGATTGGTTCTGTAGTTTCAAAGTCTTGGTATAGCCCCGCTCTGTTCACCATGCTGTGCTCGGCTCACTCCACTTCCTCACCCTACCCCCATTTCCCACCCACCCCCACTACCTCTAGTTTTATTTCCAACTTCATATCACCTGACCTATCCCTGCTGCAATCAAAGACCTCTCGTCACCCAGCCTAGCCACACCCACACCAAACTCTCTACCTTACAGTACATAGTACCTACCTGCCATGTCTTCACACATACCTCTAGACCTATACCCCAGAACCTCTAACAACCAGCTACCACTCACTCAGAAAACACCATTCATCCTAGGACTTCTCTTCCTAACACTCACATGCCTAATCAACATCACATCAGTATATACTAACACACCACTGGAAAACACATCATTCCACATAACACATACTCACACAAATACAAACTCACACAAACACTTCCCTATCTCTTCTACTTTATGTAAAGATAACTTAATGCTATGCATCTACAAATCTCACATGACATCATACATTAGAAAAATACCACTTAAATCCAACAAAGGCATATTACACACCATTAAACACATACTGTTAAACACAAAAGGTCTACTTACATCAGGAGACATACACCCAGACCCAGGCCCACAAAACTCTGTACTCTCAGGCAGGCATATTTCTCACCTTCTGATTCTTAATATCAACATTAGAAGTATCTCTAACAAGTTCCTAGACCTACATGCATTCATAGCAACCTACTCCCCAGACATACTATTACTGAGACATGTCTAAAAACCCAGCACCGTAGACGAAGAAATCCTCCCACCAGGATATAACACCCTAAGACTGGATAGAGTAGGGAGGAAGGGATGTGGAGTTGCTATCCTTTTCAAAAATACACTGAATACCAAATCTCCACAAACCCCCATACCTAAATTTCAAAATGCCGAAACCCTAGGTTCAACCCTAAACATAAATGACACAAAAGGTATCAGCATTCTCTGCTGTTACATTCCCCAGGGTAATAACTCTCCCATCATTGAAGAAATCTTACAATGGGCCACAGATAATCTTCCTCAAGAAACCATCATACTAGGTGACCTAAATACTGACTGGATAGCCTGCAACTCTAACAACCCCACTAACCCTGTTACTCTATCCAGTTTTTCCCAACTTATCCAAGAACCCACTAGAGTCGACAAAATAAACCCCATAAACAATCTGTTCTAGACTGGACTCTATTCAACTCCCCCAAACAAAACTATCAGACAGGCTGCCTTCCAGATGGTCTCAGTGACCATCTCCCCACTTTACTACTTGCGGAAATGTACCAACATAGCCAAACCCATCATTTTTAGACAAGTCAGAGATGATCGTAAACTAAATACACAGGAATTCAACACTGTTCTAAAACATAGTAACTGGAAACTACTGCAAACCCTAGGTTTAGACCAGGCAGTCGAATACTTTAACAGTATTTTCATCAATGCCCTAGACAGAGTTGCTGCTATTAGGAAAATCAGAGCCAAGGCAAACTATACACCATGGCTAAGTAGGGAAACTAGAGCCTTACTAAAATCTAGAGATAAAGCCTGGAAAAACTGGAAGAAGGATAATACTAGCCTAGCCAAACAAAACTACCTACAACTTAGAAATCAGGCCAAGAGACAAACCAAACCAGATAAACAAAATGACTTCCTTGATATCCAAAATAGACACTCAAATGATCCCCAAGAGTTTTGGCATGCTATCAGCTCTCTTCTAAAACCAGGCAAAACTATCACTCTCACTCTTAACTCCACCAAGGACAATATGGACATAGCCTCCCAATTTATTCACCATGTCACTGAATCCATCCTAATTTTATCCTCCCAACTATCCAAAAACAACCCTACACATAACCCAACCAAATGCCTTGAGAATATCCCACATTTTTCTCTCTCACCCGTACCAACCACCAAAATTAAGAAATTCCTCCTAAAACTGAAACCAACCACCCTTGCCGCCGACAACCTACCAGCCAACTTCCTAAAAATATCTGCTCAATCCTTATCTTACCCTATTTCTATTCTTATCAACAGCTCCATACAAGAATCTTACATCCCACAACTATGGAAGGTATATATTATTCCACATCATAAAGGTGGAAATTCTTATGAATACTCAAATTATCGCCCCATTGCCATTCTATCTCCCTTATCTAAAATACTCAAGAAATGTATACATTGTCAAGTGATGCATTTCCTAAACTCACATAATCTCCTCTCCCACACACACAGCACGGCTTCAGACAACACCACAGCACAACAACTGCTCTGCTCTCTTTAACCAATCTAGTCAACCAACAGAGAAATAATAACTTTGTATCTGCAATATTTTTAGACCTCTTTAAAGCATTTGACATGGTCTCATATTCCTTACTGCTCGACACCCTGGCCTCCCTATACTTTGCCCCATCCACTATAGCATGGTTTAAAAGCTATCTGTCTGAAAGACAACAATCTGTCCAATGGCAAGGTGTATGACCCCCCCTTATTCCCAGCTACCATAGGCGTACCACAAGACTCAATATTAGGCCCACTTCTTTTCTCTCTCTCTCTCTCTCTATATATATATATATATATATATATATATATATATATATATATATATATATATATATATATATATATATATATATATATATATATATATCAATAATCTACATATCACCACACAGCATGCTTCACTTATACAATACGCAGATGATTCAACTCTTATTTGTTTGGCAGTATCAATCACCACTCTACAACTCACTCAGGAATCTTTTAGCTCTGTCGAAACATGGATCACTGAAATCCAACTTGTCCTAAACCCTAATAAAACTAAATTGTTACTTTTCACCCCCAAAAAACATGCCTACCCCTCTATCCTTCACTATCTCCTCCAGAAATGGCACTATTATCTCTCCCCCAGACCACACCAAACTCCTGGGGGTTGAAATTGACAAAAGCCTACTTTTTGACATCCATATTTCACAATCGAAAAGGTCCATAAAAAAATGGGAACACTAGACACAGAAAATCCCTCACAAGACAAGCTCAGATTACCCTTGCCCAAACTCACTTACTGTCCACTCTAATGTATGCTGCTCCTATCCTTACCCAAGTCAGAAAACTTGTCTTTGCCAGACTTGAGTCATGTTATAACAAAATCACCAAATCTGCGAATAATTCCACCTTCAGAACCCACCACTGCCAGGCTCTAAGGGAACTACAATGGTTAGAACTTCCCCAACTACTAAATTACTACTAGCTAGTCATTGCCTACAATGTTGTAAGACATCCTGAAAAAAAACAGCACTAGGCCAACTCCTCACCCACTATAATACAAATCTTCCGCTCATCCAACAAATCTCTATTCTGTATCTCAAAGGCTAGCAATACCACAAGAAAAGTTGTGATGTTAAGAAGTCCTATCTCACCTTCATTCTTTACATATGGGATCAGAGCCGATCCTCGGCTCCGACTCGGCCTATTTACAAGCTGGAAGACTACTGGTTGGCTCGTGGCTAGGTAGGTATCCCATGGTGCACCAGTACAATTCCCAGATCACATTTGCCACATCGAGTTTAGTTGTGCTTCTCTTTGGCTCTGGCTAAGTGTTTGCATATTTTCACTTTTTTTTCAAAGTTTTGTTCACTGTTTAGCTTAGATTAGTTATATGGTTCAATATAGTTAAATTGTTACTGTTTGTAGTATTCAATTAGCGTAGTTACATTTAAAGTTTTTATCTTCTATTTGCGCCTTTGGTGCAATTTTTGGCCTTTGGCCACTATTTTCTTCTTGGTATCCCGTGTACCAGGCTTACTATTTGGATTAGACTAGGTGCTTTTTGTGCACTAGTATTCTGTGTGTTTAAATAGAATTTGGCAGGTTTCCACTTACTTTTAGAATTATTAGATTGCTGTTAGCATCATTTTGCTGATATTGCTAATACTGTTAACAGAACTTCGTTCTGTTTGTATTTGCAGTGACCTTGTGTTATTATTGTTCTCCACTGTTCTGTTGAGTGTGCTGTTCTTCCTATAACTGTTGGGTCTGTTTAAGTTAGAAGACCCTATTCCTTTTTCCCAGGCTAGGCCCGTTTAAGTTAGAAGACCTAGTCCTCATGGTACCTCCCTTTCAGCAGGACTAGACCCGTTTAAGTTAGAGGACCTAGTCCTTCTCCTCCTTCTTCTTTTTCTTTGTGTGCATGTGTTCTGCTGATTTTAGAATGTCTAAAGAGAGTAAGGAGCATAAGCCATCCGGCTTCAAATAATGTGTTAAGTGCTCCCAAAAGAGCTGTCCTTAATGGATGGTCATGGTAATTGTGTTGACTGTTTAGGGGCCATCCATTTGCAGCAGACCTGTTTATTTTGTCATGCATTTAGTCCTAAGGTGTTGCAGGAAAGGAAGAACAAGTTAATTCTAAAAGGTCTTCTTAAGCCTTCCTTCGAGGATGATTTGTCTAGTTCCTCGTCATCCTCCAAATCTGCTAAAGGAAAGTCCAAATCTGCCAAGAGGCCCTCCCTGGCACCGGTTGGTGTCTCGGAACCTCCTCTTAAAGTTGCAAAACTCTGTCTCATCAGCTCCACAGACCTCGGAGCCGACTGAGAGTGGCATTGTTGTTGCAGGGTCGGTTCCAAGTTCTCAGAGCCGACCACTGAGACTCTTGAGACTACTTCTCAGAGCCGGTCTATGGACCCTCTACCGGTCTCCTTGTTGGTGAAGTCTCCTGTACCTTCGAGATCTCGATCTCCTTCTATGTCATCCAGGTCTTCCAGGAGTTTATCAGAAGAAGATGTGGACAGGGTAGTGCTGTGACTTTCAAAGTCATCTGCTTTGCCTAAATTGTTGTTGGCTCCGACCCAGTCAGCTCCGAAGCCACTCGAGCCCGTTCAAACCTCTGTGTTCATTCCTCCTCTGAACCATGCTGATCTTTTCTGAGGCGAGGTGCTTGTACCACCAGTAGGACCTTTGGCTCCAGCTCCCATTGTGGCTGTTTCGGAGCTGAGTTCTGCTCCGACACTTTGGGCGCCGTCCGTAGTGTCCAGGGGTTGAAGCTCTCCAGTCGGCCCTGACAGGGATACTTGGAACCGAACTTCTTCAGTTCCGAGTCTTCTTCTCGGCACGTCGGCTAGGGTGAGTTCGGACCCTGCGTCGTTCTCGGAGCTGATGGCTCTGGCGCTGACGGCTTCCTCAGTCTCTTCAGAGCCGGAGAGGTCCTCAAAGCCAGAGAGGTCGGCTTTCGAGATGATGAGGAGTGTGCTGTCCTGACCGTCAGCTCCTACCAGAGGTACTAGTACTCTTCCCCCAATAGCACCTACTTATGTCTCCCTCCAGCAGCAGCAGAGACCTCCAGTCTCAGGAGCCACCGGCCGGTGGCCCCCACTCTTCTGAGACCTCCCTGGAATGCCCTTCTGAGGAGCCCCTATGGAAGACGACTTGTAAGAGGAAGCATGTCAACTCCCAGGATGAGTCTTTGGCATCTGACACTGACCTTGAGGAGTCGGAAGGGTCCCCCAGGTCATCCTCTGATGATGTCTCCTTCATAGATATCTTGGAGAGTCTTAAACAGAGGTGCGGCTGGCCCACTGTCACCCCTTCTGATGAGGAGTCAGTGTACCTGAAGGCTTTCGAGTCTCAACCTTCTGCCTCTTGGGTGTCTCCACCTATTGACGAACTGATTGATTTAGTTAGTTGAAAGGTGTGGGATACTCCTACTGCCATGGAGCCAGTTCCTAGGAGGCCAAACAAGTTCCTTTCTTCCCCTCCAGGAAAAGACTTTTTATTGAAAGGTGTGCCTGTAGATGCCATGGTGGTGGTGGTGGCCACTAAGAAGGAGTTAGCTGAGATTTCTTCTTCTGTTCATTCGCCGAATAAGGAGTCTCGAACGATGGACAGATACGGGAAGTGTATCTTTTCTTCAGCGGCATTTACCCTTAGATCACTGAATTACCTTACTCACTTTACGAGGCTCCAGAGAGATCTCCTTAAACAGTTAGGAGATTCTATACAAGGTACATTTACTGAGGGAGTCCCTGACAAGGTTTCTGCCCAGTTTTCCACTTTGACCTCTATTGTTAACTCCTCCATGCGGCTTATTTCGTATGCAGCCAATGCTGCGAGTAGGGCAGTGGGTTCAGGAATTTCCCTGAGGTGTCATTCCTGGATGCGTTTGTGTAACTTTGCGGAACCGTTTAAGTCTACCTTTACCAATGTCCCATTTGACAGTTCCTCATTGTTTGTATCCAAGGTAAAGGACACTCTCACCTGGTGCAAGCAAGAAGGAAAAACTCTCTCTGCCATGGGAGTATGTTTTACTGTTCCCTCTAGACCATACCCTAGGGGTCAGAGGGGGCAGTAAAATGTGGTTCAAGAAGTCCCAGAGGTTTTTCCAGGAGGCATAGGGTGACTCCTCCTTCAGATGCAGAGGAGGAGGAGGAAATGGTAGATGTCACCCTAGAGGCAGGGACGGTCCGCAAAACCAGGGAGGTCATGATTCCCTTCCGGGCTGGCCTTACCAGCACTCCTGATGTGGGGCCCGACTGTGCTTCTCTGGGGCCGGTCGGGGGTCACATTTCTTTGTATCCAGAAGCCTGGCTAAGTATCACTCAAGACAAGTGGATACAAAGAATTATTACCAGAGGTTATGTAATACCATTTTCTCTTCCACTTCTTGTTCCCAAGAAGATCCCAGATGTTCCACCCAATCACAGGGATCAGGCAACTGTGGAGGTCAACAAGTTGCTGTCAAAAAGAGTCATCCAAATCGTACGAGCAGACCAAATAGGATCCGGAACTTACTCCAGATTCTTTTTAGTGCTAAAACGTACAGGGGACTGGAGGCCTATTCTGGACCTCAGCAGATTGAACGAATTAGTAAAGAAGGACAAGTTCCAGATGGTAACACTGCAGTCTATACTCCCATTGTTAGGGAAAGACAATTGGATGTGCTCAATAGATCTCCAAGATGCTTACTACCACATAAAAATGGACAGGGCATCAAGGAGTCATCTACGCTTCTGGCTGGGAGCCAGTCACTTCCATTTCTGAGCTCTGCCCTTTGGTCTCACCACAGCCCCCAGGATGTTCACCAAATGTATGGCAGTAGCGACAGCTCACCTGTGACATTGAGGATTCCAGTTGTTTCCGTATTTGGACGACTAGCTCCTGACCGCCCCCATCAGGCATCTACTCCTTCAGTGCAGGGACAATACTATTCAGCTTTGTGCCCAACTGGGAATCTCTATAAATTGGGAAAAATCTGCCTTATTGCCCTCTCAATCTGTGAATTTTATTGGTGCAGAGATAGACACAGTAAACATGGTGGTTCATCTTCCTGCCGAAAGGGCACGAAACCTGGTGTTTCAAATTCAGTTTCTTCTCCCCTTGCAAAGGGTCAAAGCCAGGATTGTTCTGCATCTCCTTGGGACCATGGCTTCCACCACACTATTAGTGCTACTAGCCAGGTTACACATGAGAATTCTTCAGTAGCTCCTGTCATCCCAATGGTCCTTTCAGCACCATCCATTATCCCATCACATTCTACTGACAGAATCTTGCAAGAAGGACCTCCTGTGTTGGACATTACCCAATCAACTGACCACGGACTCTTCAATTGTTCCTCACCAACCCATTGCCACTGTGCCCACGGATGCCTCACAGATAGGGTGGGGGTGGGCATTATCTAGGCAGGACTGTCCAAGGCACATGGCAATACCACCTGGCCCACCTGCATATCAACTTTCTAGAGATGAGGGCGGTGCACCTGGCGTTGCAAGCACTTCATGATCTTCTTCCTCTGGGGACTATTGCAATACAGTCAGACAACATGTCGGTAGTATGGTATATCAACAAACAGGGCAGAACCAGATCTTACCCACTCTGTTGAGAGGCCATGCGAGTTTGGGAATGGGCGATATCTTCCCAGTGCTTTCTGGTGGTGGTGACGCACATTCCAGGGACGACCAACGTGATAGCCGACAAGCTCAGCTGGGTGATCCTGATGCCTCATGAGTGGTCTCTAAAACAAGAAACAGCAGAACAGATTTTCCACAGGTGGGGACAGCCTTGCTGCGATCTCTTCGCCAGTCCAATCAATGCCAAATGCAGCAGCTACTTTTCCCTCATCCCCCCTGTGGGGGAGTCACCCAGAGACGCATTTGTTCATGATTGGCTCCTGAGTCTTCTGTATGCTTTTCCTCCCTTTCCTCTCATTCCCAAGGTGATTCAGAAAGCGAGATGTCTGGGAAGCAAACTGATCCTCATTGCTCCTTACTGGCCTCGTCAGGTTTGGTTCCCCTTCCTTGGGCCTCTTCTCCTGGATGATCCTTGGATTCTGGACCCAGTTCCAGACCTGTTGACTCACATGTCAGGTTCGCTTCACCCCTCGTTACACACCCTCAATTTGACAGCATGACTGCTCCAGTTCCATCCCTAGTCAGGCTTTATGACTTCTCACCTTCTGTGACTCATATCCTTACATTTTCTCACAAACCTTCAACCAGGAAACTTTATTCCAGTAAAGGGAAAAGATTCTCTCTTTCGGTGGAGAAAATGGATGTTGACTGCTTCACTGCCAATATTCCAGTAGTTTTGGAATTTCTTTCTGAACTATTTCACCAAGGATCTGCGGCTGCCACTATCAGAGTCCAATTGGCAGTGATTTCAAATTTCCATTTGGGGTTTCCAGATTCTAACTTGATGTCTCATAAATTGTGCAAAACCTTCCTCAAAGGTGCCACTTTGCTACGACCTCCGGTTCAAGAGCCTGTGGCCTCATGGGATTTAAACTTTGTGTTATCAAAATTTACATCTCCGCCCTTTGAGACTTCTCATTCATGCTCCTTGAAGTTCTTGTCTTGGAAGACGTTGTTTTTGGTGGCTATCACGTCTGCCAGATGGGTGTCAGAATTGCAAGCCTTGTCTGTTAAACCGCCTTATCTGATTTTTCATAAAGACAGGGTGTCCCTTCATACTAACCCTTCCTTTGTTCCCAAGGTCTGTTCCCATTCCACCTTGAATCAGTCCATAGAACTTCCGGTTTTCTTTCCGAACCACTCCGATGTAGCTGAGTACAGGTTTCACCAACTGGATGTCCATAGGTAATTACGTTTTTATTTGCACCGGACTAAAGACATTAGAAAATCGGATCAATTGTTCATTTCATTCTCTGAATCCAGGTTGGGCTTACCACTTTCCAAAGTGACTCTCTCTAACTGGATTTCTAGCTGTATAGCGTATGTTTACAGCTGTGAGTATAAACCTTTACCCTTTAAAATCTAGGCTCATTCTACCAGATCTCAATCTACCTCCGCAGCCTTTCAAGCCGAGGTTCCACTTGACAATATTTGTGCAGCTGCTACATGGGCTACCCCTCACACTTTTATTACTCATTACAAATTGGATTTAACCTCCACCGGTAGAGCATCTTTTGGTTCCACGGTACTCAGGAGTGTTTTTCCTTGAGCCACCCAAGGATAATGTGCTAGGGATGCTGTCCCATATGTAAAGAATGAAGGTGAGATAGGACTACTTAACATAAAGAAGTTATGTACTTACCATAACGTTCCATGTTTGTAGTCCATCTCACCCTTCATTCTTACGAACCCGCCCTCCTGCCCCCATCCTGGAAGTACTTGGAGACAGAAAAGTACTAATTTCATTATTTATGGAGACCTTTTTGTGTTGGCTTCTTCTGAAGGCTGTTTTATTTCTTCTAATCAGCAGCAAACAAGATCTGGGGATTGTACTGGTGCACCATGGGATACCTACCTAGCCAGGAGCCAACCAGAAGTCTTCCAGCTTGTAAATAGGTGGAGTCGGAGGCGAGGATTGGCTCTGATCCCATATGTAAAGAATGAAGGGTGAGATGGACTACTAACATGGAATGTTATGGTAAGTACATAACTTCTTTTTCTCTCACACCATAGCTAGAACCTGTAATAACCTCCTTTCTGCTCTGATTTCTGCCTCAACTCTTTCCCATTTTAAAAACTCACTTAAATCACACTTAATGGAAAAATGGTTATGCCCTTGCATCACATAATTCCTTCTGTTCATTCACTCCATAAACCTCACTGCCTACTTCAACCACTGTATAACTTTTTACAGTCTTATGAAGCTCTAACTGCTTATGGAAATTGTAGACTTATCGCATGAATATCTATGGTTAACTATGTTTTATTCTCTGTATATATAGCTCTTGTTTTTCCATATTTGCTTATACAGTATTTTTTCATATTGTTTTTCATGTATATCTTCATATTGTTTTTTTATGTTGTTTTTTTCTCATATTTGCTTCTTCAAAATTGTTAATCATATTGTTTAATTTTGGTACTTACTATGGAGCTTTTCTCCCTGGACCTCTGCTGAAAATGGACCTGTGTCCAGTCAGACTATCCTGGTAAATAAATGTAAAATAAACACACACACACACACACACACACACACACACACACACACACACACACACACACACACACACACACACACACACACACACACACACACACACACACACACACACACACACACACACACACACACACACACACACACACACACACACACACCTTCCACAGCAGGTCTCATATCATTACCTGAGATTTCTTCTTGGCTCATCCCTCTGCTTCTCAACTCACATTAACTGAATGCTTGCTATTTGCTCTCCAAACATTATACCCCAGAGACCATGCTTATTCCTAACTTGAATATCGCACCCTCTAATCACTTTAAACACTGGTAAAAACACAAAAGTCCTGCAAACCACCTTGAACAAAATTTGTCACTTTATTAGCCTCACTTCCTAAAGGGAACATCACTGAATTTCCTTTAAAAAGGCCAGCTGGCTTTCAATGACAACCAGTGTGACATTTCTTTTCTTTTTGTCTTATTCAAACTTTGTAAGTATGTTAATTGCCCATCATCACTTTCAAACAAATTACTAGAGAAATCTGCTGCATATAGCCTTGTAGAAACCTTAGGAGATTTCTTGATATTGGTCATGGTAAACTCAAAAGTACCTTCATACTATTGATACTTGTAAATTTTTATTATTTTTATTATTATTTAACATTTGTTTACCAGGATGGTCCGGCTGGACAGCTAGTGTCCGTTTTCAGCGGAGTCTTGGGGAGAAAAGCTCCAAACACTCGTGTGGTCTTACACTGACGTCTTTTGACATTACAGAGATTTGGTATACTGTAGGTGTACAGAAAACAATTGCCTCACAGCAAGAGGTTCTCCCGTTTGATTCTTGGCTTGGGTTGGGAGTGCCTTTTGTGTGGAATCTGCATGTCCTCCCCGTGGTTGAATGGGCGTTCGAAAGGCATGCGTTGAATGGGCGTGCCTTTGTTGAAGGTTGGGCGTCGGGCTGGCAACTCAACACCATAAAAACCAACTGCCAATCATTAGCGGACCGGAGTTCCGCTGTGGCGACTCCTAACCGGGAAAAGCCGAAAGACAAACAACAACAACAAGGGGAAAAGAGAAGGAGTGTAATACAGTATTATGTGCTGACTAAAGCATAAAGAGTAGCTTCATTCAGCAGGGTGGGAGTTCAGGGAGGTCCGTTGCAGTTACATAACTAGTTGGTATATAGATGGGATTTTAGGTGGGTTTTGAAGATGGATGTACATTTTTGTAGGCTGAGGTCAGGAGGTAGGGTATTCCATATTTTTTGCAATGTTTCAATTAAGTGTTTCAGAGATACTGGTTAAAATCACTTCTAATTATGTAACCTGGACTTCTGTTGCTTCTTTATATTCCTTTCTTTCACATAGCTGTGCTGGGTACACATAGATAATGGCAACTGAATTTAATGCCATAAATGTAGTTCTATTGTTTTATTGTTCCACACTTACTTATCCAAATAGCCGACTCATATTTGTAAATTTTGTTTGTATTATGCATTTTTGTGGCTTTTTACCACTTGTATATTGCTGTTATTGTTATTATTAATAATAATAATAATAATAATAATAATAATAATAATAATTATTATTATTATTATTAGTAATATTTTTTTTCCTGGATAATCTCCAAACCATTACTGTTACTACTGTTTTATGTAGTTGGTCATAATACAGCTACATCTTCACAGTCACTATTTGACTGTCATCTATCTCTCGCCACTACAATCTCCATCTCCCTTTTAACTGGACCTTCTCGGTACTCCTTCATAATTTGTAACCATCCTCATCATATAACTACTTTACTGTCTCCTACTCAATATCTGTTTTCAGCTGACGCCATTTGAAGCTTGATATCAGCTAGTATTTCACTCTTGTTTTTGCTTTGTTAGTAAAATAAAAAAAAGAAAATCCTAGATTCTTCATTTAACTTTCAAATTTTTCATCAGCTGTCATATCATTACAAATCTACAGATGTTCATTTACTATTCTTTGTATGTACATTTACTATTTTTTTATTAACTGTCATACCATTACTAGTCCACATGTATGTAAATGTATTAAGTAAATCTTGTACAAGTGCCTTCTACTCATTCTATAAAATGGAGCATTTCTCCTCAGGCCTCTGCTGAAAATGGGACTTGTGTTCAGTTGGACTTTACCGGTAAACAAAAGCAATATATAAATAAATTATTCCTCTTATTATTTTTACAAGTATTATTATTTAGTTTTTTGTACTGTTTGCCTCTTTTGTAACTTTTTACACCTTTCATATTGGCTTACCTATGCCTGGGATGTGCCTGACAATAGTTACTTAAGCAGTGTACTTGCCTGGAAAGAAAATTAAATAAAAATAAATATAAATATATGTAACCAGTAGCAGTCTTACTGAAGCGTGATACTAATGACATGGGCTGTAAATGATGCTACGAGTGTTATTCCACTAGGAAGGGTGCTGTAATATCTGTGACAGATCCAGGCGTGATGAGAATAAGAGTGAATCACATACTAAGAATATATTTGCAAAGTTGAAGCATAAGAAGAGGTTGGGCTGGCAGACTAGGTGTGAATTACCTATGACCAGCTTGTATAAATGGTAAAAGCAATGCGTGTAACACACACAAAAAGGGTTTAAAACATTAATCTGGATTTTATATTTGACTAATTACTAGCTGCAGCATTTGGAAGTACATTGGCCCTACTTTGAATTTATGTTGCATATTTTAAAGTCTGTGAAATTTTTATACACTGTTGTTTTCACTTTGATAGGAAAATAAAAACAAAGCCAGCAAAGTTAAATGGCTTGTTCTTTCCTTCATTATTTACATGATTTATTTTTGGTACTTTTTACTGTAGTTTAGGATTTTGTCAAATTTTTATCTTCTTTTTACCATAAAACTTTTAAAAAATAAGCAGATCAAGTATGATATGTAAGCAATGATTTTTTTATCTATCCTTAAGAAAGAAAAGAAAAAAAATCTCACCCAGTTTCATAGTTCAGGGGCCATTTATGCGGACACTTGTGAATGTCTTTGCTGTTAGGACCTTTATGTTTTGTTCACTGCTTGACGTTGCATAGATTACTTAAATGTTTTGAAAGAAGAAAGGGACTAAAATGGATATTTAGTCTTCCTACTAAGCAGATATAAGTCCACATGATAGGTGGGTTTGCAATGTAGGAGTTGTATTTAGCTATCAGCTCACGTTTAAGGACCAGGTGTCTGCCACTGTCAAATCCTTTTATTATCATTTGAGGAGTATCACCCTGATTAGGCATTTAATTATCTCAGCCAGCTTACCTGTGGTTGTGCATGCTCTGGTGTCTTCATGTTGAACTGTTGCAGTGACCTCTACTTGGGATTACCAGACATTCAGCTTGACCAGCTACAGATGTGCAGAAATCTGCTGCCTGACTACTTCCCTGAGTTATCTAGAAAGCAACGTATCACATGATGCTTCAGGATGTGCACTAATTCACAGTTCTGTGTCCTATTGCCTATGAAGCCCTCATCCTTGTTTATTTTGCCTCTCACAGCTTTGGTCCCCCCCCCCCAGCTACCTTAGGGAACTTCTCAGCTGGTATCAGCCTGTCAGTACTCTTTGCTCTTTTAACCATGATTTGCTTGAGGTTCAGAGGGGTTTTATTTAATTTTATTTATTTTACCTTTTTTTTCATGGGAAAGTCTGACTGGGTTTAGCTAAACTCTTTTCAGAGGAGGCATGGGGAAAAAACTCCTCAGATTTTTTACATAAATTATCAAGATTACACATAAAATAACATTGTACAAACAGTATATAGGTATTTAAAGAGTACATGATATTTTGAATATTGTGCATAAACTTGTAGAGTATATGAATATTTAAGAAGTGTCTATATATTTACAAAGCATATCATATAACTTATTTACAAGGTGACCTGATGAGTCCAAGTCAGGCAGAAATTAAGCTATTTTACCCTCTGCCACTCTTCTTTGACTGGCACTGACTGTTTTAAGTCCCTTGTGTAAGCCCTAGTCTTAACAGTACTCAACAGTACTTAAGTTCTGTAACAGTTGGGTCTCACGTTAGGGAACCTATTCCTTATGTGTACTTTCGGCACTCTATACCTTCCATGGCTTCAGAATATTGGATGGTACATCTGTGCCAGTCTTCTCTTACCAGTCTGCTTGACTCAGTGGTTTACCTCATTTAGTTTTCCCATTATTTCAAACAGACCCTGCCATTTAGCCAAATAATTTTCTCCTGAGGGTGGCCAAAACTAAATCCTAGTCTCCAGCTTTAAAGATAAAATTCTGGACCTTGCATTTTTATTTTACACCCCTTTTTGGGTAGTTTGGGATCTTTCATTGTGTTCCTTTATGGCAGGTGTAACCACTTTCAACCTGTTTAACTTGCCTATAACTTAAAAAGACAAGGTTACCCTGCCTCCCAAAGCTGAGGTCTTGCTTGCTCATTTGGAAAAATAGCAAGCATTTGTAGTTGTTGAAATCATTCTGTTGCACATTTGGCTAAAACATACATCTTTTCCGCATCAAAAATTTTCTAGATAGCTGTAATGCCTGCTGAACATGCACTCTGCATATACAGTGAACACAACTTTATTCTTCTGAACACTCGCTTCTGTGCAGAGTTTCCGAAGAGTCTTTCTAGTATTGCCACCTGTTTTGACTAAAGTGCTCTGCTTACAAGTTCTGCTTTATTCACACTGTCTACCTTTGTCAGTAATTTGACTGTGTTGTACTGTTCAATAAGGCATTCTGTTGTAAGTGAAACTCTTTTATTTTGCCCATTAAAGTGACTTTTTATAACACTCATCAGCTGTCATTTTGGCATTTACTTGCATACTTTACAGTAGTTTTACTATGAAACACTGACTTCCTGAATGCCTATAAGCTGAAAAGACAAAAAAAGGACAAATGCCCAAAATGCAGAAGGTGCAAAAACATCATCTTTAAGCAAACTGCCCCCTCCCCCAACATACATATACCAACTGAACAGCTGAACCATCTTGAAGTGTGACATCTCCCAAAACAAAGGGGTCATTACCAGCGCACTCTTGGAAACCACACTGGCTGTGATTTCCTATAGAAAATAACATTATGCAGTTTGTCTTTTTTCTTTGACTCTACCAATGCTCAAGCAATTTCATCTCAAGTTACAGTACGGGAGCTCTTTACAATGCAAGATTCTAGGTGTCCTTCAACAACTTTAGGTTTGGTACAGACATCATAACATTTAGCCTTGGCATTTTCTTGTTTGACCCAACGTGCTGCTCTGCATTACTGATGTGAACACACACTAACACACATTTCTGTCCCCGTCTTCAAAGCCTGCTTTTGTTAAATGTCTTATTTTATCATAGGTACTCTATGGATGCCAGTGTTTTTCTGCACTACATCTCTTGCCATTTACGTCAGGTAGAATTCCCAGGTTTGGTCATAATATAGGGCTACTACTTATTCTGGATTCCTCCATCTTCTGATCCTCCAGTCTGTCATTCTGATTCTGACTTGCTGGTTTGAAGGATACATTTCCTGGGCTACACAAGCTGTCTGCTTTTTCTGTGCTTTGGTCAAAACATGAATGTCTGTTAGAACCCTGCTGTGGTCTTTTACTGAAGTTTTACGCTGTACAGCAGGTCATTTTGGAACTCAAAGCATGGGTAAGAAGTAGGAACATCTTAGTTTAATTCTTTCCTTACAAACTTGACTTTATGTTCACTTTTTAATTCTTCTCCCACAGATTTTACTTTCTTCATACCATGTGTTCTTTCTTCACTTGCGTCAAGCTTACACCATACTTTTCAAAAGTATTTATTTTGTGAAATGGTGTGTGCTAGAATTTAGATTAATGAGAAAAGCATCATACAAGTATAGTTTATGTTCAGGATTTTCTGAAGCCTGTCATTTTAGCATTTTTTTTAAATTTTTTTATTACTTTTCTTTTTCGTAGTGAAAATGTATACTGTCCAGAAACATGCACTCTCTGGGGCTGGGGAGCTACACTTATTAAAAGGCAGGGCTATGTTACAGAAGTTGGTGTAGAGTTCTAAAGTGCGAGGCTGTGTCCATACTTGCTGGTTTGTTACAGCAAATTTAAACCTGTGATGAAATCACTTACCCAAGCTAAATCAAACATTACTAATTTTATAATGGATGGAATGGGAAAATGGAAAATAGCAAAACAAGATGGAAAATAGCGAAACAAGATGGAAAATAGCGAAACAAGATGGCGGAGGAAGGTATGCAGGTACTTTTTTTGTATACATGATAGAAATGTTGACATGATCCTGCGTTTAATGTTTATTACCACTAAATGGCTCTTTGATATTTGTAACTGAGTTGTCGATCAGTAGTATAGGATAAAGAGCTGAATATGTAGTTAATTACTTAATTTTGAAATTACTAGCTCATTTCTGATCATGTCAGTAGTTACTGTTTATACGCTTAAATATAGATATAAATGTAAATGTTGATTGGTTAACTGAGTAAACAAACCTAGGCAGATGCCTTCTTTAGTCTAGATGGGAGGGAAAATTTAAGAATTGTGGTTCTTGAGTAGTTCTTTAAATTAATTAGTGTTGTATCCACCTCACCATTGACTAAAAGATATGGTTCTTTAGTAGTCGTATCAAAATGTTTAATGTTGTAACTGATTCATCATTGATTAAAGGTTATCACACTTATCATTAGTATTACATTATTGATATAACTGAATTATTAGTTGTCTAATTAATATATAAATAATGCTGATGTTTATAATAGATAACTTAAGATTTTATGCAAACTGAATGGTAAAAATCTGGTAAATTCATTGATGGTATACATAATTTGTTTTTATTCTATTTTTTTTTTAACTACTTTGTTTGACATACCTTCTTTTTCTTTCTGTTTGTACAAGGCTGGTATATCTCTGAATTAAAGATAACATTTTATTAAAAAAATGAATACTATTTTATTGAAAAATGACTGAATATATTCCAAATGAGTGATCCTTATTTTAGGTTCATAGGTGGTTACTAAGCTATCCGTCCAAGAGCCATTTTAAGCCAAGCTTACCCCAAATTTACCAAAATGTTGCTGAAGTGTATCAGTACCCCAAGAAATTTTAGAGTTATGATATGGGCTTGTACATATCAAGCATCCATGGGCTGCCTCTGTGACATAAGTGCCATACCAGGGGTAAATTTGCTATTTCCCATCCACTGATCCAAGTTAAATTTGAATAGGGTTGGGGATGAGTTTTACATCACAAGGTGGGAAGCCTGCTCCAGACAAGGGGTAGTCTTTGATACACATACCTGTTCCTTCAATATTTTCTGTTTATTTAGAAATAGTTATTTATGGTTTTCTACGGGACTAATCATTTCCTACTATTACACTTACAATGTTTTTATAATGATGATGATATTTTAATATTAAAAACAACATTAACAGCATTAATGTATTAAATGTGTTGTTTGTTTCTTTTTATAGTTCCCATAGAAACAGTTGTAATGTGGAGTTAAAGTACAGCTATGATATGTGTTGATATTAATGAGGGAAATTTTAGTTCAAGGGGGGGATATACTAGGGAACCAAAATTGATGTACCATGAAGACTTTAGACTCTTTCTTTGAGGTTGGGCTGAAATACATGTATATTTGTTTATGGATTGATTATGTTATATTAGGGAAACTGATTCTAAGTGGAAAGGAATATGGATTTTGAGCTGCCTTTGCTTATGCTAAATGGTGTAATAAGTTATTTATTTATTTTTGGGAAGTTCATATGCTTGAGGTAACAAAAGTACTTTCTAAAGGCTGGGTTAGTTAACTACATTTATCTGGAAACTCATCCACTGAAAAGAGTGGCAATTTCGGCTAGAAGGAAACCCCTTTTTTACTTTTACATGTCACTACTATATTGGAAGGTAGACACTACATTTTAAATAATTAACTGTCCAGCAGATTAAATTAGGATTCTTCTCCCCTTGATATTAATTTTGGAGCAATTTTAGAGATGGAGTAAAACATATACAAAATGAAGGCACAACAAGCACAACTGAGTGATGATGTTAATAAAAGCAATTGGCAGAGAATATTTGTCTACAGAATAGTATTGATGACTGTCAGACCCTGTGTTTACTGTAGGTGGAGGCACTTTTATTATTCATGGCGATCTGTGAAATGTAGATTTAACGATTTTGTCACATTATACATTTTAAATGGGGATGGTCTCCTTAAATACTTTAGCTAGCCTATATCCAGTTCTTTATCTCTTAACTGGTCTTTATTGCTAAAAGACTTTACAAAAAGCTCACCTAAATACCTAGATATAAGGGCAGCAGAGAAGAATAAATTCTTAAGTAATGTCACTCTATATTTAGTTATATTTACAACTTTGGTGATGCAGTGGATCAAATGTGTTATTTAGTTATGGTGAAACTAGTGCATTTGCAAATTGTATTGTAGACAATGTAATTATTTTATACAACTAGATATTTTGAGGTTATAGAAACACTTTCAAATAGTTGAGTTCCTGATGGTGATGACCTGTGTGTGTTTGCTGTTAAGTGTTATCAAGTGAATATCAACTCCTGAATGACTCTATGGCTAGTTGCCGTGAACTGTATTCTGTCTCCAGTCAGACATTTGTCTGCTACATTCTATGACACACTTTTTTATGCTTTTATGTTTAATTATCATTTAAATGAATGCTTCTTTTATAAATTAGACATTACACTGATTTTAATATCACATAAGCCTTCAAATTCTACTGCAAATTTGACTTGATCGGGTTGTAGGATACTTAACCAAAATTTTAGTTTGTTGTTTATTCCCTCTATTTTCCTGTGTTACTTTTAATATCAAGTATTTTTTTTTTGAAAGGGAGATGTACTTGTGTCATTTTAAATTGCATCACATCTTACAGAAGCTAGATTAGGAAAATGTTTGGTAGGTTCAATATCAGCACCTATTTAATGTTTTGTTTGCTGTAATTGGAATTGAAAGGTTTCCCAAGAAAGCTGCAGAATCAGTAAAGTGTTTATTTGCTTTCTCACAACTAGACTGTTACACAACACAATAGTTATACAAATTAAGGAAATTAATTACAGAATGGCACTAGACCAATTGTGTTATTTTTATCTTTTGTTTGTTTTGGAATATTTTTACACATTATATCCACTAGAGTTGTTTATTAACATTGTGAAGAAGACTAGGGAATCTTCATACTTCAAATTGCAAAATACATTTAAAAATGTGTTAATCTTAACAGTTGGTGTTTACACTGTACATCTTTTTCAGGTGTACAGGTTATGCTTTGTAGAGAAAATGTAAAGAATTCAGGAAATCTGGATGAACAAGACAGTGAGCAAAGGGTTTGTAGGATCATTTCTCATCCAGAAAATGTAAAGAATTCAGGAAATCTGGATGAACAAGATAGTGAGCAAAGGGTTTGTAGGATCATTTCTCCTCCATTTTAAGTAAAGCTAAAATTAAAAAAAAAAAACAGTGAACATTTCAAGAAACTAATGCAGTGAATATTTTCACTGGGTGACTACCTATTGTTAATGAAATATTCTATAAAGAGAAATTTTGTCCTTCAATTATTAGGGAATTATATTTTCTACTGTGAAACAAACATCCTTAGTGGAATGACAACACTTTTAACATTATCTAAAAATAGAGTAGGCTTAATACTGTCTAATCCACTTTCAGACTGTAATGTAAGTTAGGAAAACATTTGAAGAAAATAGATGGAAATTTAAATGGATATTAAAATTTGTAAAGCAAAATGGAAGGCAAGAAAAGTGTGAAATAAGAAAATAGAAAAATAATCAATATTGACTAATAATTTGACGATTGTGATAGTTAAGAAAGAATAATATCACATGTATTCATTACTTAACGTTCTGGAACTGTTGAAACCAACTATTTTTTTTTTCTTTTTATGGGGGTGGGGGTGGAGAGGGAGTCGAACAGGACAAATGGTTGTACGCTAGTTTTTAGGTTTGCATGAATAGATGATATAACCCTAATAAAATGAACAGTTAGTCATGTTTTATTACAACAAACTTATATTTATCCTTTAGATTATCTTATTTTGTAATAAACCAGATGCTTTAGATGTGATCAGGAGAAAGTATTTTTTTTTTTGAATGAATACAATTTAGTCAAGGTGGGTGAGAATGGCTTGTAGCAATAGGGCGGGGAAGGCGTGACTCGGCTGCCGCTAACTTTATTGGCTTGTGACAGGCAGGTGCGATTCACCTGAGTATGTTTCGTCAGAGAATACAGGCTCAGGCGAGTTACATCTGTACACCGTATTTACAGATGACTAGCAAACCAGTTGACTGATGAAACCTTACATTCCTCTCAACTTCATTGCTCAAGAGTTCTGGACAAAGACAACAATAATTGGATCAAATGTCACAAAAAAATTACACTGATTCATTGACACTTTTAGCAGAACAACGGGTGTTTTATTAACGTGCACTTTCTTAATAAAATATGAAACACTAATGACTAGCATTACTAGTTGACTATACTCCTCCGTGATTTACCAGAAAAAGAAAAAAAATCATGGACGGAACAAAATGAGGCCCAATCAGCGACAGTTTCCTGCCCAACACAGGTCCATCAGATGTGACCTGGACAAACTGAAAGTAGGCTAACCTGACGAAATGTTTAGTTTGCTTATAAAAGCTGTATGGTATATATGTTGATTATACTGTAACGTTTCTCTAGAAAGACTTATGGAGACTAACAAACCAGTTTACAACTGTGCTACTAACAAACCAGTTTACAACTGTACTTAGTTGACATGGGCGTATAGTTATAATTTCCTACCGCATCCCACACCAAGCTGCGTCTGTTGAAGAATTCGCTTCCAGCAGCTGCTTAACATACATACTTTTATCATAGAGTGTCAAGTGTACAGATTTTTGCCTCATATGGTTAGCCAGTTCCACAAACAATTTGTGGTTTTCTGGCACACCAGTGAGGATTGAAGACACACGATAATGACAAAGATAAAAGTAATGTGGAGATAAAGCCCCCAAAATGTGGGCATATTTTTAAATAATGCTTCGTACAAACTTAGAAAGTTGCTAGAATGACATGTTTTGCATTAGTATGCATTTTCTGAAGGATATGAAGTCTGAAATGCAGGTGGCTGTCATTATTTGATGATTTGAGGCCGCGATGATTTGCTAAAAATGAGGCACCATAGCTCCCAACTGTCCACATTTTCGCAGAATGTCCAGATTTTTGCCTTGTATATATATATATATATATATATATATATATATATATATATATATATATATATATATATATTTTTTTTTTTATCTGTCCCTCATAACGTTTGTGGTTTTCTAGAAAATCGAGGATTGAACTCAATAAATATTGGCATGCATAATTCAGTAAATCCGTGGCACTGCGAAACTTTTTATTGAGGCAACTTTATAAGTTGATAAAAACAATGTTTAAAATTTGTCCCTGTTTTGGATTCTTTGACCCCCCCCCCTTCTCCCATTTTTTTTTTTGCCTTTGTCCAGATTTCTTGTGCTAAGACGCTGAGCGGTATGAGTAACAAAAATATGACGCGACAATACGGATTATTGAGAAGTATGTGAAGTAACAGCCTTACTCTCGAAAATTGAACATTTTGTTAATTCCTTTTGAAGACTGGCACCTCCCCCTTAAATCCATGCTTCCATAGACGGGAACGAAGGGTTTGGGGTGCCAGGCGGTAGGACTTTAATAACAGAGTTGTTGGCAAGCCAACTACTATTATGCCACAATTTTTTTTTCAGGCCTAATGTGTTTGAATTGCCAGCTGAGTTCGTGCAGAACATTACTTAGCTCGCAGTTATGCAAATCACTTAGTACGACGATGGAATCTTTCGCCAGCTGTCAGTAAGTACCTCCGTAAATGTATATATGTAATTTATCAGATGGAGATCAAGATACTGAAGTACAGTATTCAATTAAGTGGTTCTGCTAAACAGATGACATTAATTCAATAGAACTGTAGTGCCATTCAGTTTAAGGATGGCTGTCTCGCATGTGCATACCCTCAGCCTCTTAGAGCAAGACATCTGAGCATAAATAGTTGGGGAACAGAGGCCAAAAAAATTGGGGCATTTTCAAATATTGCGCTTACAAAGTTAGGAAGTTGAAAGAATAATAACATGAATTTTCTGAAGGGTATCAAGTCTGAAACTCAAATGTCTGCCATTAGTTTATTACTTTAAGCTTCCATGAGTTGTCAATGATTTGCCAGAATAAACACAATTTTATAGAAAATAGACTGAAAATATAAGTAAAAAAATCTAGACATTGTATAAAAATATGGATAGTTGAAAGGTATGTTTTTGAATAAGTGTACAGTGGCTTTTAGAATTTTGTTCTTCTTTAGGCTTTTCCCGGTTAGGGGTCGCCACAGCGGAACTCGGGTCCGCTAATGATTGGCAGTAGATTTTTTACGGGTGCCGAGGTGCCAGATCGACGCCCCACCTTCTACGAAGGCACGCCCATTCTACGCATGTCTTTCGAACGCCACTTGACCACGGGGAGGACATGCAGACTCCGCACAGAAGGCGCTCCCGCTTTAGAATTTAAATAAATATAATGCTTATTGCAGGAAATAAAGGCCTTTTTAATAGTTTTCAAGGGAAACACAGTGTGACTATAAAGGCGAGATTAGAGACAGATAAAGTATTTATTATTTAAATAAGGCTTAGAATACTAGATCAACAAGCGTGTTTAAAATAACTCCTAAACACACCGGCAAATATATCTGACGTTAGGGTATAGTGTATTAGACAAAAATAAACACTTGTATTGGGGGGGAGGGGGGTCGCTGCACTCCAGTCAAAATTAAGAATATTTTCAAAAAGTTAAGTCTTTACGAATAATATGTTTCATAATTTAAGTATAATGCATATACAATATAAAATGTACAGCTAGTATACATTATTAAATTTAGTTTATATATATATATATATATATATATATATATATATAAATATACACACACATATATATATATATATATATATATATATATCACACACACACTGTTCGATTCTGAGCTGGAGCGTCTACTGCGTGGAGAAATGCGTGAATGGGCGTATCTTCGTTGAAGGTTGTGCGTCAGGCCTGGCAAGCCGGTACGTAAAATTCAACTGCCAATCATTAGTGGACCGGAGTTCCGCTGTGGCGACCCCTAACCGGGAAAAGCCGAAAGAAACAAACAAACTATTAGCAGTGAAGGTTAAGTGCTTATCATACGCTTGATCAGCGCTTCCTTCACAGTGTTCATTCAGCAGTCTGTTAAATAAATGGATTTATATAAAACGCAGCACAGTACACTGTGAGGCACATGCCACGGTATCCGTGCTTCAGCAGATGAAGCTTTCCTGGCCTACAAAAGCGCTTTAGACACATCAGAGCCCTACCTTCAGTCAGAGTCAGCTTATTTTTTCTGTCGTTTCCTGTTATTTTTTATTTGGGTTTTATAACGACTAGCAAATGCAAGTCTGGCTGTAACTAGAATGTTTTGTTTTTCCTCATTGTTAAGAGGCAATATACCATAGGTGCTAGCTTATAAGGCACTGATAAAGTTGATTTCTGGTTTTTGTAGTAATTAGTAATTAATGTAATGTGAAACATGTAACTTGCATAATGCAAGTGAACTGGGCAGGCGCAGTAAGTGGATTTGACTCGAGCTGGTGTAAAAAGAAAAATGTTGTTGGGGTCCCTACAGGTTATCGTGGGCTTGATTTCCTGGTAAAATAATGCAAGCCATACGTGGAAAATGTGTTTGTAGGCATTTTTTGGAACCGAAATCGCTTATCACCATTCACCATTACGAACCCTTCACTTCGCTGTTTTGACATTCTATAGCGGCAGTGTTTTCTCGAGCAATGGGGGCTTGAGTTGGTTTGTTATGTAGGAAGTAAGTATTCTATTTTTTATTTATTTTGCATCAGGTAAAATAGACTTTTGGGTAGCTACGCTTTTAGCTGTTACGGTTGCTTCCTAGTGTGTGTGAGAGAGAGAGATGGGGGTCTTTTTGGGAGAAGATAGTTTTTTTTTTGCATTGATCTTGGAATCCTGTGTAGCAGAGCATGTTCTAAGAACGGCATATTGAGCATATAACTTGCTTCTAGTCCTTGCTCCTGAAAGCAGTAATTTTAACTACAGGAAATACGTAAATTAAAAAAAAAGGTTTAACTAGCAGTCTTAACATTAAGAACAAACAGTTCCACGTATTTAAATGATAGGCTCATTGTGGTCAAACATCTGTTATTTTGGAAAAGAATAAAATAAACTAAAAGCTACTATTTAAATTGTTGTAACATAGGCTAGGACCTTCTGTTGTTTTCAGTAGTCTTCAAAGGGAGAAAACACGATTTTGTTTACTTAAGACCCTATGTTTAAGTCCTAACAACTCTTGGATCTGTCCCTAGCTGGGATTGTTCTTTTGCAGAGTCTACATGTTATCCCTGTATTTGTGGGGTTTCATTGGGTGCTTCAGTTTCCAACCAGTAACCCATAGGTTTAAGTAAGGTAAGTCAGCAAGTGTTTGTGTGCATCCTGGGATGGAATATCATCCTTTCAAGGACTGGTTCTGTTGCTTGCACAATTTGATTGCCAGGACCGCCTCAGAATATGATACAGTGGGTGCTTTATAATGAATTAATATTCTGATCTAGGAAGATCAGAAATTTGTCTTGTATTCTTGACATGCAGTGCATTTTACACCCTTAGCAAAAGTCAGGTAAATGCCCATCTCTGAAAGAACTGAGTATACTGTAGTTTGACAGAGCTGGCAGCATGAAGTGCTTGTAAATGCCTGTGTTAGTATGCCATATCCAAGTCATCATTTGACAGTTCTTATTAAAACTCTTAGGAAATTATACTTGTACTTCCAAGAACACACAAAGCCTGCTTTTGGTATGTATGCTCATTAGGCCATACCATAGTTACCCTTTGACAGTTCTTAATAACTGTTCAGCATTGCTATATTTTCAAAGCAGTTTTATTGTGCTTTTCATTGCAGTATAATTGAGCAGCTGCCAGCATTGTGCATAAAGCAACATGTTCAAGTTTGCTGTGATCCAAATCTAATGAACACGATCAGGTTGCCAGATGTTAATGGATAAAAGCTACAGTGTTTACTCCGCGGATTTGTAATAATAAAATAATTTCAAAAGACCATAACGTGTTGTGTATTCATTTCTGTATGAAATGCCACTTAACAGTTGTTGAGATTGGTTGCAGTTCTTTTGTAGAAAGACTGAAACCCTACAATAAGCACCTCTGAAAGTGGGTTGTGAAGTTACATACACAGATTGTCATGTATCAAAGGATAAAACTTGTAATGATTATTTTTTTAATAGGAAGTGTTTTGCTTTTCTCACACCTGTCTCCTGACATACACAAACTAGTGACTAGGTTTGCATCTGATTTGTGACAGTGTTCAAAATAAAACAAAAAAATTCTGCCCATAGTAATATATTCCAGTGTGTTTGACATGTGCATTGCCTTGACAATTATAGACACCATTTGAAGTATGAAAGTGATTTATTTCAAACAGCAGCCTGTAAAAAATGTTAGTAAGATTGGTGAAAGATATCAGATGATGTGTGATGATGTGTGGCAATATGAGGTATTGCCAGCTATGCCATGTGAAGTAGGGCAGAGGATGTGTAACATATGCCAGCCCAGCTAGCTGGAATTTTGTAAAGAATTACATACATTTATATATCAAACCGATTTGTACAGATGCTTGTGTTTAAAAAATGTATTTGTAAAGCTGCTTGTTAAAAAAAAAAATACTAACACATTGCCCTACTGGACAGAAAAATAAGTACACTTGTATGTCAGACTGTGCTATAACTATATACATTCATATTGTATTTATTTATTTATTTATTTATCATTTGTTGACCGGGAAAGTCCGACTAGGTTCCACAGAGCCTGTTTTCAGTGGAGGCCCGGGGAGAAATGCTCCAGATGCATGTCTTTGAATGGGGAGGAACCGGAGTACCCGGAGGGAAACCACGCAGACACAGGGGAGACACAACACACCCACAGAAGGCACATCCCGAAGAAAAGAATCGAACGAAGACAATGTTGCTGTGAGGAACCACTGCACACCACTGCACACTGTAACAAAGGATACTGGAAGAAAAGAGGTTAAGCTATACTCTAGCTAACTTCAGAGACAAAATGTCTGGGGAAACAAGTACTAGGAACCCTTCAGTATTGTCTTTAGCAGTGAACTAATTGCTATTCTGGAAGGGTTGAAGTTTGAAATTGTTTCACGACTTCCAGAAGCTGCAACAGATCTTCCAAACCTCTCCGTGTGTGTATTATTGAAACAAATGTGCAATATTCTGGGTAATTTGCTAGGAAAGGGGGTAGTATGGGAACCAGAAGTCAGATTACCAGATGTATGTGATGTAATTGAGTAATCCAGGGCAAAATTATGTTTTAACATTAGATGAGGCTGAAATCTCAGATCAGTTTGCTTTTGAAACCCGACATAGAAGGATAATTCACCTACTTCATCATGCTTTGCTACAGTAAGTGATCAGGGAATAGTAATTCTTTAGATCAGTCAGGAAAATATAATGAGATTTTTCTGTGTCTGTGTGAATCTGTTTTTCTGTGTTGTTTTAATATTTCCTGTGATTGAAACTCTGGTGTTTATCGTAAATAGATATTCCATATTTTCATGTTCTTTTGTTATTTATTATTAACTATATTTAAACTTTTCATTGTGGCTGGTCCTTTAGAGAATATTTTAACCTTTGAGAGTACTTTTATTTGGTGACTTTGTGACCACTCTTGAAAGTCTTACTGCATTGGTCAAACATTGTTATTGGTATTAATATTAATTTCACTAAGTATAATTGGGCACTCTTTGTAAGAGCCTTAGAGTAGCTAGCTTTGGAGTGACTGGTGACAGTGTTAAGTACCTTATAGTCTGGGCAGAAGGGGGGATAGCTAGAAAATATGTGCCAGCCTTTTGTGTGTGTGTGTGTGTGTGTGTGTGTGTGTAAATCAAATCTCCCAAGACTGTGTGTTTCAGCTGCTTGCAGCAGTGACGCAGAGCACTGGTTTCACAGAGAGAGTGGTGGAGGACTTGGCTTGGACACTTGGCTGAGGACTCAACTCTACAGCTGTGCCAGTGAGAAGTCTTATTGGGGACCTGGAGTGAGAGACGGAGAGAGTGAAACCCAGACCATGGACTGAGTGTGTTCTCTGTATGCTCTTAAAGGAATTTGTGCTTGATGCAGAGAACACAGCTGGAAATACTGCGTGTATCTATTTTTATTCCAAGTGAAAGTCCCTCTCCAGTGTCAGGGGTGAGGATTCAGGCTCCTTGATTACTGGCCCAGAATAGGGACCTCACAAGAAGCATTTTAGTTAGTGCTGAAGTATCTGTTGATTTCACTGTGTCATACCAGTATTGTCTCAACAGCACAGTGTATAAAATTAGGCTGTCTCTTAATTCTCGTTTTAATTCCCCTGTCTCTTTGGAGTATTGCATTTTCCATTTGTTTTTCTTTTGTGCAGCTGCATGTCTGATCTGTGTTCAGTCTGTCTGATTATTTGTATTTCAAATACTTTTATTTTCATTGTAGCACTGCTTGTACTTTAGATAATTTATTTTCCTGTTTTGTTTAGTCGAGTACCTGCAGCAGCCAGTTTCTAGAGAAGATGCTGTGCTCAATCTTGCTTTTTTGACTTTTTGTCCTGACCAGTAAAATTTCTGATTCTACTCATCCATCTGGATTTTTCTCCATGATATATAGACTTGATGCTTATAAATGCAAAAGGAGCATGTTCTTTGAAAAACACTGGTGAAAAAAATTCATTTATAGCCATAAATGGTTTATTCAGTCCAGGGTTTTTTGTCTGGGATGGATTCTTCATGGCATTTATTTTCCTTGTGTTCTCCTGCAAAGAAAATAAATACCAGTGTGGGTGCTGGTGTCAGTCCTCTTCAACTCAAATGATTTTACTTATTAGTAAAGGTTTTCTATAGGGCTGTCAGGCACCTGATGTTTTACCTGTCTTATTTGACTTTCCATTTACTGCCATTGAATACAGCTAGCTCGTAAGATTTAAGATTTTTCATGATATTCGAGAGGTGGAAAGCAGCTGGTAGGCTGTTTACTCACTTTTTGCAAGACATGACATTGCAGCATCGGCATTAGTGCTTTGTTTCTTTAATACGAATAATGTGCTTAGTTAAATCCTCGGAATGCTACTTAGTAGACTGCAGTGACGTTAAGACTGGCTATAATGTATATCTTTTGTAATACATTTTCAGAGATAATGTGGCTTAGGCTGGCATTCTTGTCCTTGAACCTCGGGTGCTTTTATTTATTTATTTGTTGAATCACAACATGCAGTCCTCTTTATCTTAGAAATGTTCCCTCTTTTTCTTTCATTACATTTTTTTTTTCTTACGAAATTCTGTTGCATACTTAAATTAGAAGTGGACCTCATTCAACTTAGCTGATCTTGCCTCTTTTGTGTGTTTGTACAAGTTGACATTCCTTTCTGCAACACACAGCAAGTACTCTGAACCAGAACTTCAATACACAATTACTTTACTTACTGCTCCGAAGCTAAAGTGACATATCTCCATGATGTACACACATCTATATTCATGCATTTCTACCTGCATATGTTATACCTCGGATCATTCAGTAATTGTTCCGCTGCCATAAGTAAGATGCATTCCAGTTACTGGGTATTTTATTTTTTCAGTTAGTCCGCAATTGATAACCAACTATATATTTGCAAATAACTAGTGACCATTAATGAGCCTGTTTTAAAAGTAACATGATTGCCACTGAAAGTGTCCAGCCTAAGTTCAAGTACATTCATTTAAAAAGTTTGTGTTACTGTACTGTATGGCAGCTGTGTATGTGTAAATTTTAGGATGGTTGAATGCTGTGCTGTGTGGTTAGTTGTGCAACTCCAGTGAGGTTTGCAAAAACAAACACATGTCCCTTGAGTTTTGTTTCTGGTTAGTAATGACAGACATTAAAGATGCCTACATCTTGTTTTTTCAGAAAATTATGCTAATGTAACTTTCCTTTGTCTGTCAACTCTCTAAATATTGGAATTTAATTAAAAAAAATGTTTCTTATTTTTGGGCTTTTATTCCTGACTCTAGTAATTTGTCAATCACTTATCAGGCTGTGTAAACAATTACCTTTGTTGCCTAGAAGATTAGAAGGTTATGGGTTCTATTCTGACAGCTGGTGCTTAGATTTTCTGTGCAGCATTTGGGGCTGCTGAACTCTTGAGGTATTTTTGTTGGTGATATTAAACGAAGATGTCATCTGAGTTGGTTGCCGTTAATAAAGCTGTTGAAGATCCAGTGACACTGATCAAAAGGAGCAGAGATTGTGATGATTGTCATCTATGCCTATAAAAGTATTTATATTTTTTTTGTTATATGTGCACCCCTTTACAGTGTCTGTTTTTTTACTACAGTATCCCATCTTCCCTACTGTGTTTGCCGTATGCAGATGTTTATATTTTTATAAAATTATTCCCGAGTCCCATCTCTTTTTCCATATAAAATAAAAATTTCATTTAATTATTTTCTTTTTGCTTTCCAAATAATATTGTATCTGTATTAGTTTCAACTAAATTATCTTAAACACACAGTAACCTCAGGCCACCTCGCTCATCTAACAGACTGCTGGTTCAGACATTCATAACCAATAACTCAGCCGGGGGCTCCCTGTTTGTCAACTCTGTCGGCAAAACTTGGAACTCCCTTCCTGCCGACCTTACTCTAGTATCTTCACTAACGCAATTAAAAAAAGTCTCCAACAACATTTTAAGACACACTGGTTATGTCCTTGTTCTAATCCTGACTAGCTCCTTTTTATAACTGAGTGCCAAACAGTACTTTATGCTACATACAAGCTATGACATAATTGTTGGATACTTGTATAAGTTTAATAATCGAATGTATAACTTGCTTGACTAAACAGAGTCTGTAAACTGTCTGCAACATGTATTGATATTATGATTTTTCCTGTATTATTTTTTCTGTATGTTGTGTTTGGAGCTTTTCTCCCTGGGCCTCCGCTGAAAATGGATATGTATCCAGTCGGACTGTCCTGGTCAACAAATGTAAAATAAATAAACATATGCAGTTTTTAGACTTTCCCTGGTATCCTTGACTGTTTTTCCGACATGTGTAAATACCATCTTGGGTCTCCCCTGAAGGTAAGTCACAAACCTAGTGATACTAACCTGGTCAGTTTAAGTGGAATAAAATGAATAATGGTTAATGTTTCGGCTCCAGGGTTAGAAGTTTATTAAATTTGCTGCAGCCTTGATGTGGGAAGGCTGTGCATATTCTTCATGTATCTGTGTAGGTTTTCTTTGTTTTGCTTTCCTGTCAAATACGTGCTCATTCGTTTGCTGCTCAAAACTGTAATAGATATGTGGTGTGTGTGTTTACCATATCCATGTGGCTGGGGTGTAACTGAAAAGGGTTTGAAAAAGACCAGGTCATGTAAATAATTATCAGATAAGCAGACAAGTAAATATTTTTTTTTGTCATTTTTAGTTAGCTTCCTCTCACCTCACGAATTATCTGGGTGGAGTAAGTTAGAGTAATGGTATTTTGGTTAGTGTGGTCTTATTGCTTTCAGATAGTTTATTGAAACAGGTGTCAGTGTTTCTATTACAGAGTGATGTGTGCATTGCTAATCCCATTGCCAAAACAATTCCATATTGGCATTTTATTGCAGGGTGGCTTGAATCTTTTTCTTCTTACAGGTTTTAAGTTTCCTAGGCAGCAGTGTTTCCTTATATGTACAGTTTAATGTGTGCTTTTGTGTATGTCACCTCTGAATAGCAAATTGGCATAAGGGCTTTTCTGACAGGCACTCTGGTGACTGGACTTCATCTAGCTTTCTCTGCATTTTAGGGCTGGTGCAGTATGGTGATATGCAACTATTGATTACTTATTATTTTGCCCTGTTGGATAGGGGGGACTCTTTAGAATAACACAGAGTTATCACTTGATGGGGGTCAGAAATGTATGCTGCTGTTTAATTCTTTGCACAATCACTTGAACCTCTGACTGGACCCCTGGCTATACCCTTAGACTAGCATATACAGGAGGGTGGGTGCATAAGCTTGCCAGTGTGTCTTGTCTGCAGACAGGCCAGGAGAAAATGGTCTCAAATAGGTAAGACCCTGTAATGTCACTTGGCCACAGTGGTTACCTCCTCTTGGCTAGTAGGGTAGTTTAGCCATAGTGAAGGTGACAGGAGGGATGATGATTGTGATGATGATGGGTCCACAGTGGTATCCTGAAGAATCGGGAGTGCCTGGAAATTGTCTGGTGCCCGAGGTGAAAAAAAAAAAACTTTTAAGTCTTTTCTTCCTTGGAGGTCTTCATAAGAGGCAGCTGTAAGCATGCAGCATGTAAGATTTTTAGCTCTAGTATCAGTCAGAATTACTTGCATACTGTGATGTGACGTGATAACCTTTTATACACATTCATTGGTCTCTTGGGAATGCAAACATTTAGCACTCCCGTATGTGTCGATGACACATGGTGGATTTGCCACTGAAGTGTGGCAGTGTGAGGAGCAGGTTATGTTGTAATGAGAGCCCTGTGAGTACATTACTCTACTTACTGGTGCATAACGTCAAAGCTCAGGCTTCATTTGTGTTCTCATAGGGAAAGTCATGTAAATGTGCCCTAATGTCTTTGTAGTATAGCCCGAGACTTTTTTTGCACATTAAAAACTAATGTATTAGAGGTTTCAGTGTATATTTATAGTAGGCGTCACCATATTGTGTTTTGATTTTTGGCTAAGGTCAAGGCTATAAATGGTCCTGGCTGGTTCACTAACCCACTTAATAAATGTTAAAAAAAATATGCAAGTAATTGAAATCAGATTGCTGTTCATTTAGTGGACTTTGCATTTTTGTAAGGGAGGTTAGCGCAAATTATGATTATTAAATAGCCTGTGGTTGTAGCCACTAGATATTTCTTTGTGGTCAGCTTTGTATAGCAACATCAAATTTAAGTAGATAGTTGCATTTAGTTGTTTCATAAAAAGTTTGGAAGTGATGTCCTGCTACAGCCAAAAAAAAAAAAAAAAAATGAGTGAGTGATAAGATTTTCAGCAGGTTTAGCCTGGAATGTCCTTACCTCTTTTATATGTAGTCTGGATCTTGTTTTTGAAAGAATTCACTTTCACAGCCAAACCGTGTTTAATGCTAAAAGTATCCATTATATATTCTACATTGTTTCCTTTTCCATTTAAATAGAAGGTTATTGTAGTCAGTGTTGGGAGAATAACATTATTCAGTCTGGCTCGTTGCATGCCCAGCACTGTTGCCTGCACTACTTTAGTCAGCCTTGTACCCTCACTGATGTTTTGATGCTGTTTATGCTGAGATGTGACCGTTCACTGACTGTAGTGTCCGTGTTACCAAGGCAGGCATTAGCCAAGTAGGGCTGTACTCTCACAGGGCCACCGGCACTGAGCTATGACAGGATTGTTATGCTGTAAGTGATCCTTACCATACTTCTCAACTGTCTAGATTTTCACAGAATGTCTTATGTTTTTTTCCAGAAAGTCATTGAGGATTGAAATCACTACATAATGACAGACATTTGAGTTTTAGACTTCATATATTTTAGAAAACGAATGCTAATGCAAAACCTATTATTCTAGCAACCCTTTAAGTTTATAAGAGCAGTATTTAAAATCCATCCCTATTTTTAGATGTTTGTCTTCCACCATCCCAATTATTTTTGGGTTTGTCCAGATTTCTTGTGTTTAGAGGTATGCCTACAACCTTTGCCTGAGAAATACTGCGTCAAAGTATAAGGTATTTTCCAGCATTTTGTTGTTCTTCAGTAGCTACAGGTCTCTTTAGTGGAATACGTTACATTTATTGTCATGTGCTCCACTAATGGCTACTGTAATAGTATTAATACTGATTGCAGTATCACATCACTTAAAGGGCTTATAGTATTAGCTACTCTCATAGTACTTGAATGCTGCTTGGTGCTTAGCAGTTTTCAGTCCAATACAGAGGTTGGATTAACCATCTGATTTTTGCATATTATTCCCATTACTGTTGCAGTTGCTATAGTTAATAATCTGCCTGCACCAAGCGTTACAGTGCTCAGGTTTTAGTTTTTAAAAGTACATTTTGTTTAATTAAAACCTGGGCGCTGTAACACTGTGCAGGCAGGGTACAAACTATAGCAACTGTTTGCTACAGTTTAAAAGTAAAAAAAAAAGTATATATATTTTTTTAACTGTACCAAACCGTTTACTACAATGTAGTAAGCAGTTGCTACAGTTTAGACCACATATGGATCGCAGTAGCGCTTAAGTTTGACCTCAAATGCAGCTTTTAAATGTCAGTATTACATGAAAAAGTGATCGGGATCGGCTGATTGTGCCTCCCCAACAGTTTGTAACATGGCTGTTGCCCCTCTCGCCCCTCCCTAGTGACTCTAATTTCCTCTTGGCTAAAAGAAGATAAAAGTAACACAAGTACTCAAACTCCCAAAGGCACTGCAGCAATATCACAGTTTCACTGTCACAGAGAAAATGGAAGGGGGCAGGGTGTGAGGACAATAACCTTCGACTGAAAATGGTTGGACTAGACTGGGGATGAGTTTGAGAGGTGGGAAATGTTTTGGAGAAAGCTGAACAAATTCTGTGGATTCTGCATGTTCTGTTGACATCCTTCTGTATGTTTCCATAAGGCATTTTTTTTCCCTCCCTTCAGCCAAGCATGCTGCTTACTGAGTAATCTTTACTGTTGCTAATGTGGCCTGTGCTATGACTGGAAATGATCTGCAAATATTAGTTCACATATCAGGTTTAGCAAGTTAAATAAAAATGAATTTTCAGAAGTAGTTGTAAGTTGTGGGTGTTGTGTGACAATGTCATTTTATAATGAAAGACTCGAAATTATTACTGTTTTTGTTGGTGGCATATGTTGTAGCAGTTGGCACAGAGGGTCCTGTGGTATGGGGTTCAATTCTCTCAGCCATCATTTGCCTTCTGTGTGACATTAAGCAAGTCACTTAACCAGATGTTACTTCCTGGTTGCCCCTGAAAATGACCTTATGTTCCATGGGCTTACCTGCTTAACAGCTGGGTTTTTTATTATTATTATTAGTATTGTTCTTTTTATCCTTCAGCAGTCTGATAAAGTTTTAACAGTGGTTTGGTGGAAATGCACTGACTGTAAAAGGGTATGAGAATTAACTTGGCAAGGGATCTGATAATTCAGAGCATGTTGAAGAGGCGATTGGAAGCCAGTGATGGAGGAAATTGGTAATATGCGATGAGAATGTATAGTAGAGGTTTGAAAATAATCATACACACCCATCAATCCAGCCCCACTGTCCTACACTTGTTAGCATCTGAGGACATTGAGCAAAGATGGCAAGAGTTTGGACTCGAGTCAGAAGATTTTACTAGGTTTTCTGTTTCAAATGAGCTTATTTCAAAGTAGCATGGTCTGCTTGCTGTTGCTTGCAGCACCTTCCAAAGGTGCTTGTGTCTGTGCAGTAGTCGGGTTCTGTTTTAACATATTTTTTGACAAAATGTAAGTTAATGAATAGACTTATATTTTTTTAATGTACAGAAATAGATCATTTCAGATTGGGTATCTTGAGTATATGCCAAGTCCAAAAGGCCAGTAGGTGGAATGTGACTGGGGTTGATGATTTGTGAGCGAACAGCTTGAGGACCCTACCAAAATGGTCCAGATTGGGCGCTATAATTGCTAAGGCTGACCCTGCACATTGTTTTCTCTTTCTGTAAAAAGACTGAGCTTTATTATAGAGACTGATATAAGAAGTTTGTCATTTTTTTGCAACTGTTCTTTTGTCTTCACTAGCATTGCATAGGCAGACTGCTGGTTTCTTATTTTTTTTTTCCATAAACCAATGTTGTTAGATTGGTAAGTCTTACTTGCAGGTTGAACAGCTTTTATAATTTGAGTTTAGACTTTTTTTTTAAGCATAAATGGATAATTCGTCTTGAGTTCATATGTGAGCAAAAGAAAGTTGTTAAAATATGTTTGTATTGCTGAAGTGTGAATTGGACAGCACAGTGGTTAATATTGCTGTATGATTTAATATTGCTTTTTAAGTGGTGCATTGTGAAATTTTTATTGCTTAAAAACCTCAGCTTTGGCCAGCTAAGAACTTGGTTATATTCAACTGGACGTATAACAGAATTTAAGTACCTTTATCTGCATTTTTAAAAAAAAAAAATACAGTATTTAATTTGATTTAAACTGTGTTGAAGGAATATTTAACTCAAGTGGCAGTTATTCTGCTCTTCAGTTATTCCCACCCTCCCTCCCTGTTTTTGTTTTGGTGTTAATCTTAGTGGCCTTAAAACTGCCCGCCCCTCAGCCTGTCTCTGGGCCCATCTCATTTGCTTACTCAACTGAGTGCAGTGAGATCATATTCTGATTTCAGGCACTCCTACTGTGTACAAAGGAGAGCATCTGGGAAACAGACAAAAAAAATTAAGCTTATTTCCTGCCTTTCCTGTTAAGTGGTATAGACTATTTGTAGGCTTCTGAGCCCCCAAGCCCTTCTGTGTTTGAGGGAAGCCTTCTAGCTTTTTTTTTTCTTATAACTAGCCAGTTTTCTAGTTTCAGCACTCAAATCTGTTTCTTTGATCTCAGCACTTGTTCAGATAAAAAAAAAAAAAAATATCTGCTTTTACTGTACTTGTGTTTCTACCTACTTCATTTTACTTTTGCATCATCTTAAAATACTCAGTTGTATTTATTACTGCTTGGTGTAACTCATTCTAAGCCTTTTGGTTTAAACACTTGGGCTTCGGACCAGTTGTTTTGCACTGAGAGGGTTTGTGGTCTGCACTGTTGTGGCAGAACAGGTAGCTTACATCCTTCTAGGTTGGGAACTGCTGATTGAGGGCTCAGTGTCTGTTATTCTAAAAGTGTATTAATTCTGGTTTAAGCACTTGGGCTTTCAGGCCAGTTATTTTACATTAAGAGGGTTCATGGTCTGCACTCTTGTGGGAGGAGAGGCTGGACTCTGCCCTTCTGAGCTGGGAATTTCTGGTTAAAGGCTTATAGTGCATGCATATCTGAACTGCTTCTTACCGAAGTTGGTGCGCCTTGTTTGCTGTGGCATAGACTGGATTCGGGCCTGCTGGATCTAGCTTTGTTTGTGTAACTTGATCACTAATCCAGACATTCTCTAAAGTATTCAATTGTATTTATTACTGCTTGGTTGTAACTTGATTAAAGTGTAGCTATCATTCTAAGTCTTTTGGATTAAGCACTTGGGCTTCAGACCAGTTGTTTTACATTAGGAAGGTTTGTGGCAAGCACTGTGGTGGCAGGACAGGTAGCTTTCATCCTTCTAAGTTGGGAACTGCTGATTGAGAGCCCAGTGTCCAAGGGTATTAGTTCTGGTTTAGGCACTTGGGCTTCAGGCCAGTTATTTTACATTAAGAAGGTTTGTGGTCTGCACTCTTGTGGGAGAAGAGGCTGGACTCTGCCCTTCTGAGCTGGGAATTTCTGGTTAAAGGTTTATAGTGCCTGTATATTTGAACTGTATCTTACTGAAATTGGTACACCTTGTTTACTCTAGCATAGACTAGATCCAGGCCTGCTGAATCTAGCTTTGTTTATATGCTTGCTGTTTGTTTGCTTGTTATTTCCCTGGAAGCTAATTCCACCTAATACGCGGCTTCTCAGCGCTTCTGTGGATCACTAGTGATATCTGCATTGCTTACTGTACTAGTTCCTTGTTTCACTTGAAAGAAAGTTACTGTTTGTCGTTTTTGCATTTAGTTACTTGTAACACATTGCACTCAAGTTACCTGGCACTTGCTCACTAAAGCAATTATATGTCAGCACTAAAATTAAAAGCACTACACCCTCACTCCCCACTGGCCCTTGTTTTCAATTATTAAGGAATTCCCAATATTATTCTAGCATGTCCAAAGGTCAGTTGTCAATCTCCTCTCCGGTCCAGCTGGTGAATCTGGGAATCTTGAGGCAATGTTATAACTGCCTCATGTACACAGACAACCCTCTCCTCCTCCCACATAACACAAATACTTGCGAGAGATGCAGCTATTTAGCCAAACTGGAGGCTGAGCTCTCTCAACTCAGGACTGGCAAGACCAGACAGGAGGAGAAGGCAACTACACACACCACAAAACCAGCCTCGCATAATGCTACCACACCACTGAATCAAACACATAAACACACAAAGACATACTCGGAGGCTCTGAGTAAAAATTTACCTAAACAGCAGAGGCCTCCAAAGCAGACACCCAAACAACTGCTACCTCAAGACACCCCACAAGCAACACATAAACCACAAAAGCAGTCACAGCCCTTAAGGCCAAATACAACACCAAACATACTTGTCATAGGTGACTCCGTAGTCAGACACACTGACGTCCCACTCACCAGGCTGAACAAGGAGAGGGTCACAGTAAGCTGCCTATCGGGTGCTAGAATCCGCCACATAACACAAGCACTCTGGTCACTCCACGGCAAGTACAAATATGACACAGTCATTGTCCATGCCGGTGTGAACGACCTGAGACGTACCTCCCTGGACTACATGAAGAGAGACATAGAGGAGCTCTTTGATTATGTAGCCCAGGCAGGTATGACCCTGACCCTGAGCAGTGTCCTTCCTTCACCAAGAATGATGCCACAATATAGAGACAAGATGATCAGCTTTAACAATTGGCTTAATGTCTGGTGTCATTCAAAGGGGATCCAGTGTCTGTCTGCCTGGGATGACATGCTTGATAAGCCATGCTGCTTCGCAAGGGACGGCTTGCACCTGTCACCCCTGGGATTCCGGATATTGGCTAAGGCTCTTGCCACCCCCATAGTGCCTTTTTAGGCAAGGCTCAAATTCTAAACCTACCACCCTAGAAAACAAAAATGGGAAGAAACTGAGGGTAATGCTGCTCAATGCCAGAAGTCTAAATCTCAAAATGCACGCACTCGAGACCCTTCTCAGTATGGAGAACATCGATGTCTGTGCTGTAACTGAAACCTGGTTCAAGGCTCCTGAGAGCACCCCAGCACTATTAGGTTTTACCTCATATCATGCGTTCCGGCCCCAAAACCCGGACCACACCACAAAAGGAGGGGGTGTATCCATATTCATAAAGGATACCCACACCTCCAAGTTGGTGGCAACGCACAAAGCTTCGGAAACCATCCAGGTGCAACTAACCATAGGCAAAACTGCTCTACAAATTGTAGCATGCTACAGGCCACCCTCTCAAACTCAGGAACCCCACACAGCCTTCCTGAAGACACTGGAGGGTATAAATGTATCTCCAAACACCATCATATTGGGTGACTTCAACTACCCGAATATAGACTGGGAACATTACTCAAGCCCTGACTTTCTAGCCCAATGGTTCCTGGAGTTCATAAATTCAAATGCCATGGAACAGCTAGTCACTGTTCTCACGAGAGGAGAAAATATACTAGATCTCATTATCACAAACATGGGGACAAAATGCTCCACACCGGAAGTATATCCCTCATTGGTGAGATCTGATCATAAACTAATCTCACTGGAAATCCACATCCCGCCCCCACCCCAAACAAAGAAGACCACAGTGAAGAACTTCTCTAAAGCAAACTTCACACTACTCAAGACTGGTGTGATATCCTTCAAGGCCCCTGAGCCAGTGGAAACCACAACCAAAGCTGCGGAAGCCCTTACAAATGCCTTCTATGAACACCTCCAGGACTGCATGGATCAGGCAATCCCAAATAAAACCAAGACTCTTTCCACAAAGGGCAAACGTCCAGTCTGGTGGACCCCAGCCATTAACAAACTTTACAATAAGAGGAGAAAGCTATTACATGATAGAACAAAATCCATAAAAGGGAAGTCACCCTGATCATTATCAGTAAAAAATATGAGCACTCATAAAATCAACTAAGGCCAATTTTGAGAGAAAAATTGCCATGGATTCAAAGGACAATCATAAGGCCTTTTTCAGCTATGTTAGGAACCTGGGTGGAAACTCCCAGATATGCTCAGAATTAGTCCAAAATGAAACAAAAATCACTGAACCCACAGACATTGCCAACATACTGGCAGACAGGTTCAGTGCAAACTTCACCCCCCTCTTCCCCCCTAAAGGAGAGATAACTATCCCAGCAGAGTGTAGCCTCCCAGACATCTCAAATGCGCAGGTGAAAGCTGCTCTCTCTAAAGCTAAAAACACAGTATCAATGGGACCGGATGGTGTCCCCAGCTGTGTGCTACACGAGCTAAATGAGGAATTAAACCCGCACATAAGGCAGCTGTTTAATCTCAGCCTTACCACAGGATACGTGCCCAAGGAGTGGCGTATGGCAACTGTGGTCCCACTCCACAAAGGCGGTGCCTCTACAGACCCTGGTAATTACCGCCCCATAAGCTTAACAAGTCTAGTCTGCAAAGCTATGGAGAGGATCATAATGGAGCTCATAAACAAAGATATAGGGTACTTGCAGACATTGGACCCGACCCAGTTTGGCTTCGTCAAGGGCAGATCATGCCTTTTGAACTTGGTCGACTTCTTAGAAACAGTCACCAAGGCCATTGATGAGGGAAAGGCAGTCCATACAGCCTACCTTGACCTTGCAAAGGCCTTCGACACAATACCCCACTCGGGTATTGTAGAAAAACTTACCAGCTTAAATGTAAACCCATATGTCACAAGATGGGTTGCAAACTGGCTTAAGGACAGAACCCACAGGGTTAGAGTTGCTGGCGCTATGTCAGACTCCAAGCCGGTCACGTGGTGTCCCACAGGGCTCTGTCCTTGGCCCCCTATTGTTCGGCATCTACTTCTCAGAAGTACAGGCCAACATGGGAGGACTTTGGCTGACAAAGTTTGCAGACGACTGCAAACTGGGCGCCATAGTGGAAAGTGCATCGGACATGGATATCCTTCAGAAGGGACTCACGGAAACAGATAGCTGGTGCCAGAGCCATGGCCTGAAGTTAAACGCCAAAAAATGTATAGTCATACCCTTCGGGAAAAACAAGGTAACCCCAAACTACCATATAGGTGGCAATCCACTAAGCACAGAAGAGGTTATCAGGGACCTGGGGACCCAGGTTGACAGTGGCCTTTCTTTTGACACTCACATTGCTAAAGTGGTTAGAAAGACCTTCTACATTGCCCACCTGATCATGAAGGGATTCACATCCAGATCTAGTGAGGTCATTGTTCCCCTGTACTCTTCACTTATCAGACCAATGATCGAGTACAATGCCCCATTCGGGATGTATCTCACCCGACATCTGCAGCAATTGGGAGAGACCCCAAAAGTTCCTCACCAAAAGGATAAAGGGACTCCAAAATCTGTCATATGCTGCCAGATTGAAGAAACTCCAGCTCTATTCAGTTGCATACCATCTGCTCAGAGGTGACATGTGCCTGACATACAAGGCCATGTCCAACCCGGAATTAATGGACATGCTCCACCTCAAAAAATCCAAATCCACCAAAACCACTAGAGCAAGCGACTTAAACCTTAACATGGATATAAATAGGATGTGCTGGAGGGATAGATTTATCACTCAGAGACTCCCTATGCTGTGGAATAAAATCCCGATCCATGTGAGGCAGAGCACCTCGCTGGCTCTGTTCAAGAGAAATCTTGACCTGTGGATGGGAGATCGTAGGTTTATCCCGGGAATCATCTCTGTGTCACTGCTGGACAGAGGCACAACAAACTAATGGGCACAGTATTTTTTCATATAAGGGGTGGCGTAAGCCACAAAAATTTGGGCTAGGCTTATAAATGTCTTAGGGCAGATAGCCTAGTATAAACCTATGAACCTATGAGAGCACTCTGTTCTCAAGTTTGCTTCTCATAGTAAGACTTCTTTGCAGAAATTGCATGTCTTCCCTGTATATGCCAGGCTTTTTGCAAGGAGCTTCACTTGTCTTGCATCCCAAAGACAAATTATTAAAAGACATTGCATTCCTGTAAATAGCCAGTAACTGTGAATAGAGATTAAAACTGTATGTCATATAAGATGCGTGTTATGTTTATATCAGACTGCTCTGTACAGATGTTTCTGTTGAAAATGTATTTGTAAAGTGCTTGTGCTTAAAATGTAACTACAGTGTGCCCTACTGGAAGAAAACAGAAGTGTACATGCACTGTTGTAACTGTTTAAATGTATCTGTTTTAACAGAGGAAACTGGAGGGTTAACCTCAGTCCAGCAAACTTTAGAAAAATATCTGAAATTAAATTACTTTATAAGCTAGCTGACAGGTTTCACTGCAGCTAGAGAGACATAGTCTGTACTAGGAAGCTTTCTGTATTGTCTTTGGGGTGAACTAATAGCTACTTTGGAAGCATGAAGAAATGCAGTTGTTTTATGACTTCCATTACCTGCCAAAGATCTGAGCAAAAGCTCTTGTCTGGGTATTTTTAAAGGTAGATGCTAAATACTGCCAGCTTCCAGCAGTGGGGCCCGGGGGTTGCCTGGGAACTAGAAGTCAGATGACCAGAAATTATATCATACTGCAAGCTATCCAAGCAGTAATATTTTCGGTTTTGTTTTGAGAAGTCTCTCACTGAGACAGATCATTCTGCATTCTGTCTTGGACCTGACAGCAGCAAAAAGAACCATTCACCACATCTGCCTTGCTCTAAGTACATTCTTAGGGTATAGTAAGTCAGTTGGATACAGTCAGGAATATAGTGAAGCTTAGTTTAGATTTTGTTTTTCTTTATTTGTGTGAGCCTGTACTGCAGTGTTATTTTAAATGTTTCCTGTGGTTATGAACTCT
The DNA here is from genome assembly GCF_019279795.1 of Protopterus annectens. Classification (NCBI taxonomy): domain Eukaryota; kingdom Metazoa; phylum Chordata; order Ceratodontiformes; family Protopteridae; genus Protopterus; species Protopterus annectens. Next base: position 570,348,008 of record NC_056743.1, read on the forward strand.
GATGTCACTGTGAATATATATTTAGTATTGTCTTGCTTTTTTATTATTTATTAAGTATATTTAAACCTTTCATTGTGGCTGATCTGTGTAGAGATATTTAAGTTGTAAGAGTACTTGTATATGTATTTGGTGACACTGTGTAGGCCACTCCTAATAGCCTTGTTCTTGGTCAGACTATCATTTGTATTAATATTACACAGTAAAACTGGTCACTCTTTAAGGGCTTTAAAATAGCTGTCAGAGTGACTGGTGGCAGTGGACACTACCTTATAGTCTGGGCAGAAGGGGACATAGCTAGTAAACCTGTGTCAGCCTTTCCCAGATGTGTGTGTGTGTGTGTGTGTGTGTGTGTGTAAATCGAACCTCAGAGAGTCTCAGCTACTTGGGCAAGGGCATGAAACACTGGTTGGACAGAGCGGGTGCTGGAGGTCTTGGCTTGGTTACTCAGCTGAGATCTCAACTCTATAATTGTGCCAGTGCGGTGTCTTATTGGGGATCTGGAGGAAGAGGGAGAAACCGGCCTTGGACTGACTGTGATCTCTGTGTGCTCTTAAGGGAAATTGCACTTGATGCAGAGAGCTGCATCTGGAAATACTGTGTGTGTACCTATTATCCTCCCAGTGAATGTCACCCACGGTAGCCAGTGGAAAGGATTGAGGCTCCTTGATTACTGGTCCAGTGGTGGGTCGTCACAACCATCTTGAGTCTCAGGAGCTGCAAGTTTACTGTGAAGAGACAAGCCAACTGTGTTGTTACAGATGTCTGCACAACTTAATTAACCTGACATATTTGCAATTTGATTCTAAAAAGTTATTTTTTATAGTTTTGCCCTTAGTGATATTTAAGTAGTGTTGTAGATGCAAGTGTAAAACATTTTATAGTATTTTAGGAAGTGGAACAGATCGTCATTTCCATTTAATTACAGAAATGCAAGCCAAATGTGAGGATATGTTTCTTTTTCTGCTCTACTTTTGTTAATACCTGCCTACTTAAAAGTGTATTGTCATACTCGGCAGCTTACCCTTTTAACATTAGTCTACATGAAGAATAAAGCACCATTAAGCATTTTCTCTCAGTTGGCAAACATTTTTATTACAGCATTAATTTTAGCCAGCAGTTTTTAAATTCATTTTCACCACACTGTTTTAGATGAAAGTTAAAGATGGTGTTTAACTTAAGTGACATCAACTCATTGAAAATGGGAATGTGTCCATACGCTTTAATGTACGCATTTTCACTAGCGCAGAAACGTGTCCTATAAAGTCCACAGAAGAGCCCTTAGCTGACATCATTGAGGGAAATTCTAAATGTATTTGGGCCGTGGATTGAATAAAAATGTAACAAATTTTTATTAAAAACACAGCCCAAATAAATTTGAAGTGACTAGGCAAAATATGACCGTTAACTTTATTATCTGCTACGATGCACTATTGAAGTGTGACAATACAGTTTAAATCCCTTTCCTTCTGTCATAGTGGTACCCCCACCTTTTCTGCTTTTCCCTTGGGTTTTCATTCTTTTGTATGTGCTGTTTGACCTTTAGTTCTGTTTACTAAAGTAGCTGTTTTATGTAGTAGTAATTTTACCTTCATAAGCAATAAAAGATCACATTCTTCTTTTGAAGTATTACTGCAAAACCAAGATAAATTGAGAAAGTTTGTAGCTTCCCCACATAAAGCACTTTATTTTATATTTGGGAAGTGATGTTGCAGTGTAGCATGGGGAGGTAGTGTACTTACAAGGTGCTTTTCACTGAACCAATCACAAGTCTGCCTGTTGCTAGCTTCTTTGGTGAGATTTCATGGCACTTGATACAATCATGTGTACTGAATAGTTTAAAACAACCAAAAAAGTCAGTTTCTAGTGAAAACACAACTCCAAAACCAAAAATACTAGTGTACCAAAAACACGTGTGTGTGGTCAGCCTGGTTCCAGTATTTTTGGTTTTGTACTGAATAGTTATCAGACTAGAAGATGAAGCACCATAAATGGTTATTACAGTAATATTATACACATTTTGTAAATGGTTATTACAGTAACATTACCCACATTTTGTTCCCTATTACTCAATCTGTGCGGTTCAAACTATATTTCAGCATTGTTAGAGTGCTGCTCTTTTACGGTGTCCTGCCACTAGCTTCTCTCTGTGTATAATCCTGTCTCTTTTTCCTCTGGGATGAACCAGTGGATTTTTTTTTTGTCCTTCGCTTGGTTTGCTGGATGTTCTCTCTTTTCATAAGAGAAAAGCAAGAGCTTTTAGGCGTGCTAAGACATATTGTGAAGGATTTACTGAATAAAGTTACTGTTGTTGTCTTCTTACTGTTTTCTGGGATGGCATTTGTAGAAAACATGCTAGCACACGTAGTATAGGAGTATGCAGCTTTTATGAGGCTTCTTTGGTGTCTCTCTTGCAGGATAAGAATGTTTTTATGTTGCCATCATGAATCTGATATGCTCTCTCAGCTGGAGGACTGTACCCTCTCCGGACACTTACCTTTTGCATTTACTGGTGGTACTGCTCTACTGTTGTACCGTTTAACTGTCAAGCAAAATGTAGTATTTGAAGTGTAGTAGCATTTTAAAATGTCTTGCACCTTACTCTGTATGTGTTTTCCTTTTTAGAGATGATTGCTTCATTGTTAAAATATACGTGACAAGTTAATTACAATAGAGTTGCTCTTAGAAGAGATACATGATACTGTAGCAGGTTCTAGCAGGTTAGTTGTCTAATGTATAGTTTTTTTTTCTTTTTAACCTACAGGTGTTATGGAAGTTTACTTAAGTGACACCATTTGACCATTTATGATCATGCTTCTGGTGCAATTCTGACAGCAAAAAATACTGCCTTTCAAGAAAAAAAGGGATCAGCAGACACTCCTGGACCTCTGCAGTAGTTTTACTAGATAAACTCCAGCTTGACTACATTTACTTTATTTTTCTGTTGCTGCAATGGGTGTTGGCAAGAATAACAAGTCAAACTCTTTGGATAGTGGAGGTTCTGCTGATAGTCCATATGAAGATGAAACCAAACATCCGCCTTCCTTTTTCCCTATACCGGTAAGGCCAACGTTTACATCTTTTTTCAGTAATAGATGGTCCTGTCACCGTCTGCAGGTATAAAAACAAATGACTGAAGCTATCCATGCCTGATTATTGATTGTACCATTTGATGTGAATGTGTCAGGTGAGTTATGGGCAACAGTGGTTAAAAGAGGATATTAATTCTAATGTTAGTTTCTTTTCTTTCAAAATGGATTAGTTCTTAGCACTGCTGTAATCCTTTTAAAGCGTGGAAAAAATGTGGAAAAAGTGAGGTCAGAATATTGTCCTTGTTGTGATTCTGACATCCTTCAAAATAGAGATGTAATGAATGTCTAGTTAAATGCCACCCCCTCCTATCTGTGTTTGTGGATCTTCCTTTGAGACTATCTTTGCAGGAGATTGTAATAAGATATGTACGAGCACACACTAGGTCCTTTTCTGTGCCTTCTTCTTTTCTAGATTTCATGTATTTAGGATCTTTATGGGATGTAGTGTGTACACCCGTAAAATGTAATTCCACAGTGGTGCATATGGATAAAGAGCTGCTTGCTTAAATTAGTGATCCTGGCACTGGTCAAGCTGATTAACAACAGACTAGTTGTTCCCCTTGTTGGAGACATTGTCAGTCCTGTGAGAGACATATGGCAACGTTTTATAGTCTGAGGTCCAGCTGTTGTAGGACACTTTGAAACTGTAAATCACTGCAGCCCACCAAATTTTCCTTGCAGTGCTGATGGGTTGGTGTGTAGAAACAAATGCCCTAATGTGAACATTCTAGACCTATGCTTTGGCAGGACTGCTAGCTGACCAAGTCAGAGCGGGAACAACTTGCTCTGTGTACTAGGTTGATGGACTCGTCATCAGCAGCATTTTCCTGGACTCAACCAGCAGGTTATAAGTTGTGCCACTGCAAGTGTATAGAGTGGGCGTGGTACATGTCTTTTTAGGGTGACAGATGTGCTGTGGCCAGTGGGAGAAATGGAAGGGTATTACTGATTTGCTGACAGAGGAGATGTAATGGTCAGAAGGCCAAGGATAGTTGTGGGGGGGGGGTATTTTGTTTATCGTACATTTATTTCTATGCATTTTATACCTACATGTGAGAAGTAGATATTTTATTTTACTTAACCTGAATTTCCTTTAAGCATTGTGTTGCTCTGTTAATTTTTCAGAGCTGTGGCTTTACACAAGAAAAAAAAAATCTAGTAATTAACGAGGTGGCAAATGATTAGCAGAATTTTTTAGTTTCATCTGCTTTGGAGTGACACTTTACCAAGGACTTGCCTTATTTATCTTTGTTTTAATAAAACCACTTGCTATCCCAGTAAGAAGACGTCTAATAAGTACTTGTTGACTAAAATAGGGAGTGGTCCATACTTTTAAGAGCATACTCATTGAAAGTCTGTTTCTTCAAATTAGGTTTATTTCCCAGTCATGGTGTGACCCAGAAGGATGTATATATTTGTAACAGGGAGGTCGGTGTGGGTGGCAAAGTTCCCATATGGAGGTGGGTCAGGGGAAGCAGTCCTCCATCCTTTTGCAAACCTTCCAAGTGTACCATTTCTACATGGAGAAAACTTGGCAAGAGACTTTTGACAAATTTGTCTTTAATGAAAAGGGCCAAACCTCTAAAATATTAGCAGTTACAGAATCTTGTAATACAAAGATGTTTAAGTGTTGAGAAACTTTCTTTCATGTTATCATTGTTATCATAAATATTAGGAAGAATACAGAGCTAAACTTTTCAAGGTGATGTAGGACCTTGTGACCTGTCTTCTCCATCACTGACCAAGACATACTTACCAGATCTTGGCAACTCTTCTCTGACCCAGTAACACCACTGACTGCTGTGACTGTTTTTAAAGCTGCTTTGTCATCTGATTTAGACATTAAGATTAAACCATTAAAGCCTTTAGCCATCTTGCCTGTAACAGTGTCTATCGGACCATCTTTGCTGACTTCACTCGAGATGAAAAAAAAGGTGGCGGTAGCTTTACTAAATGCCAGAAATCTTGCCAGTAAAATGGGCGATTTAGAAACTTTTCTCCGCTTGGCAGATGCTGATATCTGCACCATTAACAATATTATGGTTTAAAAGATTGAAAATGCACGTCAGTAATTTCAGGGTATAGCTCTTTTTTGTTGTTGCAGACTCAAGGGAATTTAGGGAGGTAGCTCACTCATTTTAAAAGAGCACCCAAAAACTAGAAACCAAGAAATCAAATCTGGTCTGGCATTTACTTGTACAATAATTAAGATAAGTTGTATTGAATTCATTATTACAGGACACTACTATACACTATTTATGTCCCAACAGAGTATGAGGATTTCCTAAATTGCAGACAATCCTTGTGGAGGATTTTAATTCCACAAATAAACTATGTAAACTATTCAGAATCAAATAAATATGCCTGAACATAAATATGCAGTATCTGGCATTTGAGACAGGAGATTAAGGCTATGAGCTGATACTTCCTGTGGTATAAGATCCTATTCCCTAAGCCTTCATTTGCCTACTCTTGTTACCTTGAGCATGTCACTTAACTGGACAGTGCTTTGGGACAATTGGGAATTTGGGCTTGGCTAATTAACAGCCTCCTAGACGAAAGCAGGACTGTTAGCCCCTGGACGGTTCGACCGCAATGCATTTCTATACAATTTCATGTATAAATTTATGTGTTGTACATGGGATTTTTTAGTGGACAGTTTGACCCCAAATATGTTCTATTAAGTACTTTATCATTATGTTATTATTTAATGAATTATTCAATAATACTGTTAATTTTTCATTGTAAATATATATATTTTTTACTTTAATATTTTTATTTAATTATTATATTGGTTAATATAAATATAACGCACAAACTTTTAACATGTAATAACTAGTGTTATGTTTTGACATATTATGGCTAATGTTACCTTATAACATACTTTATAACATTTTTTATAATAAACACATTTTTTATTTTATATTATGTTGATTATCGGTCTGTTACGTATTATAAATAAACTGGGTACTTTTCCGTTAAACCTCTACCACTTTCCACTGCTGTGTTTTGGCAGTATTTCGTTGGCAGTTTGGAACCCCTGCCAGTTGCCGCTATTTCTGTTTAGCCAAGCAGCCAGTTGCCGCTATTTCTCTTTAGCCAAGCAGACAGTGTATGGCATTCACATAGTGCAGAAGACCCACGAAACGACAGCAATGTCATCTTCAGTCCAGTAGAATACACTTACTTACTGGTAGAAGAAATGGCGGAAACAGAAACACTCTCTTTCTGTGGCTGCCTGCTGGGTGTAGTGAAGAAATTCATTTTTATGTTTTAATATTGTGGCAGCTGTTGGCTGATGCAGAAACACTCTTCTCTGGAGAGGGGGAAAGAAAAAGAGCTGTAATTAATTTGAAACAACCGTTTAAACATTTACGTGAAGCCATAAGCTTCGGGGCTCCCAGTTGATACCTTCCCTCCAATATTACAAAGGAAGGAAGCTGTTTTTTTTTTTTTTTTACAAAGTAGGTGCAAACTACAAATGGAATGGTGGACAGATACAGTAAGTCTGCCAAAACAAAGTTGATAATGTCGGCATACATTGAACCTGTACTGTGCATTGATAGTTTCACAATGATCAAAGTGTATTTATTGTCCACCATCCCAACTAGGCACATCACAGTCAGGATAGTACCCAATAAGGGAGGTCACTAGAATCTTGTTCATAGAAATGGTGTCTTCCAAAGAGATGATGTTCTGTAGTCCTATCTCGCCTTCATTCTTACATATGGGTTCCGAGCCACAAAGCTCGAAGTCTCTAAGTTGGCTCATGGCAAGGCAGATATCCCATAATGTACTAGTAAGAATCCCCAGATCTCGTTTGCCGCGTCTACAAGTTCAGAAGTGCTCTCTTTCTTGGCTGCGGCTAAGTTGGAATATTTTCTTATTCAAATATTTACAGTGATCTTTTTTGACTATTATAGTAAGTTTAGTATTAATAGCTTACAGTTGTTAACTTGTAGTAGTTAGTTAGTGTGTTTTTTTTTTTTTCTGAAGTTTTATTGCAGATTGTTGTTGTGTTGGCTGTTGCTTCCGCAGGCCTTCCTTAGTGGTATCCCTTCATTTCTGTGTGCTCGTTATAGCTAATTTTTATTAGGCATAGGTCCGTTTTTTAGTTAGGCTCTACTCTAGCCTTTGTCTGTTGCTTGCTTATTCTCTATCTCGCCTACCCCTCTGTTCAGGGCTAGGCCCGTTTAAATTAAAGGACCTAGTCCTCTATTGCCTTTCTCCCTTGTGTGTTTCCTCAGCAGGGCTAGGCCCGTTTAAGTTACAGGACCTAGTCCTCTATTGCCTTTCTCCCTTGTGTGTTGTTTCCTCAGCAGGACTAGGCCCATTTAGGTTAGAGGACCTTGCCTTCTCTTCTTATCTTTCTACTTTTATTTTTATTTTATTTATTTATTTTACATTTGTTAACTGGGTTAGTCTGGCTGAGCTTTTGGCTCATTTTCAGCAGAGACCCGGGGAGAAAAGCTCCTCAGGATTAGAAAACAATTTATTAAATTTTAGTAACATAGTAGTAACAATCAGCTATAGGATCTTACAAGCAAAGACCTAGAGATAAACAAAGCTCCTCAGGCAATTAAATTATACTGAGTATTAACAATTGGCAGACAAGTATGTGAGTTATTACAAACAAGGTTTTAAACAATAAACAGAAGAAAATGTGACTAGTTACAATATTATTTAAGCTGCTTAGAGCAAAATGAATTAATAGGCAGTGATTATTGTCTGTGATTGTTGTTGTGGTAGTATGTCTAAGGAAACTAAAGACCATAAACCTTCTGGTTTCAAAAAATGCCTAAAATGTTGACAAAAATTGCCCCTGACTGACGGGCATAGTATTTGTGTTTATTGCTTGGGAGACGTACATCTACAGGAGGCATGTACTTTTTCCATTCTTTTCTTTTAGTTCCCGGGTTCTCCAGGACAGGAAGAACAAATTGATTTTGAAAAGTCTCCTTAAACCTTCCTTTGAGGAGGATTTAGCTAGCTCTTCCTCTTCTTACTCCAAGTCTCCCTCGTCTAAAAAAGAGAAGGTCAAGTAGGTGAAAAGACAGCCTCTTACACCGACTTGTTAAATCAGGACCTCCAGAGAAAATTACCAAAATTGACAAGCCTTCTACCTCTTTGGCTCCTATGCCTTTGGAGCCAATTGAGGTTATTGATGTAGACTTTCCAGTTTTGGCCCCAAGTTTTTTGTAGCCGATAGCTGAATCCATACTGCGGAGCCGGTCAAGAGACTTATTACCAGCATCCCCGACACTTAGATCTCCGATTTTGCAAAGATCTCAATCCCCTGCTATGTCTTCCAGATCCTCCAGGAATCTTTTTAAGGAAGATGTCGAGAGGGTGGTGCTTAATCTCTTGAAGTCGTCGGCTCTAGCAGATTTGTTGTCGGCTCTGACCCAATTGGTTCCGGAGCTGTCTAAGGCCATATAACCTGCTTCTTTTCCTCCTCTGAGTCATGCTGGACTTTCAGAGCCACAGCTATCAGTGCCGTTTGTTGTGGAACCGTCGGTTCCAGCACCCCAACAGTCTGTCTCAGAGCCGAGTTCCACTCTGACACCTTCAGTGCCATCCCTGGTGTCTAGGAGCTGAAGCTACCAGTCAGCCCCAAACATCTTTGGTTCAAAGCTTGGCTATCGGTGCATCGGCTTGGTTGAGCTCGGATCTTACATCTGTCTCAGAGCCGATCGCTCCGGAGCAGAGGGCTACTTCTGCTTCCTCGGAACCGGTGGTGTCCTCTGAGCCAGAGAGATCTGCCTTTGAGATGATGAGGAGCATGCTGTCTAGATCTTTAGCTCTACACAAGGGTACTGATGAAGTTCCCCCTCAAGCGCCGACCTCTGTCTCAGCACCATCTCTCTCTCTCTCTTGACAGCAGAGACCTGCAGCCTCAGGAGTCTCCCTTGGGTGGCTACCAGTCTTCCGAGACCTCCCCAGAATACCCTTCTGAGGAGCCTCCTCGGAAGAGAACTTGCAAGAGGAAGCACGTAGACTCCCCTGATGAGTCCATCACCTCTGACACTGATCTCAAGGAGTCACAAGGGTCCCCTAGGTCGTTCTCTTGATGATATCTCCTTCGTAGATATACTAGAGATCCTGAAACAGAGATGTGGCTGGCCCAATGTCACCCCTTCTGATGAGGAGTCGGTGTACCTGAAGGCTTTCGGGTCTCAACCTTCAGCCTCTTGGGTGTCTCCACCTTTCGATGAGATGTTAGATTTGGTGAGTCGAAATGTGTGGGAAACTCTTGATGCCGTAGAACTAGTCCTCAGAAGGCCGAACAAATTCCTTTCAGCTCCTAGGGAAAAAGCGTTTCTAACCAAAGGTGTGCCTGTGTAGATGCCATGGTGGTGGCAGCAGCCACAAAGAAGGAAATAGCAGAAACTTCATCTGTCCACCCACCGAACAAAGAGTCTCAAATGATGGATAGATACAGGAAGCGTATTTTTTCTTCAGCGGCTTTTACACTCAGATCGTTGAATTTCCTCACCCATTTCACTAGGCTTCAAAGAGATCTCCTAAAAGAGCTAGGGAATACTCTCCAAGGTACTTTATCTGAAGAGTCCCCGAGAAGGTTACTGTTCAGTTGTCCACCTTAAACTCTATTGTTAACTCCTCCATGAGACTGATATCTTATGCAGCAGATGGAGTGAGCAGGGCAGTGAGTTCAGGAGTTTCCCTTAGGAGACACTCTGGGATGTGCTTATGTAACTTTGCGGAGTCCTTCAAATCTACATTTACCAATGCCCCATTTGATGGTTCCTCTCTGTTTGGACCAAAGGTAAAAGATGCACTCACCAGATGCGAGCAGGAATGGAAGACTCTCTCTGCCGTGGGAGTACATTTTTCTGTCCCTTCTAGACCATACCCTAAAGGTCAGAGAGGCGGAAAAATGTGGTTCAAGAAATCTCAGAGATTTTTCCCAGATGCACAGGGTGATTCTTCTCCAGAGGCAGAGGAGGAGGAAATTGTGGTAGACGTTGCTGTAGAGGCGGGGGGGGGGGGTCTGCAATACCAGGGTGACTGCAATTCCTTTCGTGGATGTCCCTATCAGCGCTCCTGAAGAGGGGCCCGACTGCGCTTCTCAGGAGCCAGTTGGGGGTCACTTATCTTTGTACCCAGATGCCTGGCACGACATCACACAATACAAGTGGGTACAAAAAATAATTTCCATAGGATACTCCATACCCTTCTCTTTTCCACCTCATCTAACCAAGAGAATCCCCGATGTTCCACCCAATCACAGGGATTAAGTAACTGTAGAAGTCCAAAAGTTGTTTCAAAAGAGAATCATCCAAACCGTCCCTGCAGACCAGATAGGATTTGGAACTTACTCCAGATTCTTTTTAGTGCCAAAACGAACAGGGGACTGGAGGCCCATCTTGGATCTCAGCAGGTTAAACGAATCAGTAAAGAAGTCCAAGTTCCGAATGGTAACACTGCAGTCTATACTCCCTCGGTTAGGGAAAGACAATGGAATGTGCTCCATAGACCTCCAAGATGCATGCTACCACATAAAAATAGACAGAGCATCAAGGAGTCATTTACACTTCTGGCTGGGAGCCAGTCATTACCAATTTTGTGCTCTGCCCTTTGGTCTCGCCACAGCCCCCAAGGGTGTTCAACAAATGCATGGTGGTAGTAACGGCTCACTTGAGATGTCTTTGATTCCAAGTGTTTCCATATCTGGACAGCTGGCTCCTGGCTGCCACCACTAGGCACCTACTTACTTCTACAAGCCAGGGATTCAACCATCCTAGTTTGCACTCAGCTAGGCATTACTATAAATTGGGGGAAGTCTGTCTTGTCGCCCTCTCAATATGTGACTTTTATAGGCGCAGAAATAGACACAGTCACAATGATGGCTTGCCTTCCTTCAGACAGAGTACAAAATCTAAGACAACAAATATACAGTCTGCTTCTCCAGCACAAGGTCAAAGCAAAGACAGTGCTCAAACTTCTAGGAACCTTGGCCTCTACAATAACTCTAGTTCTGCTAGCCAGACTACATATGATAATTCTACAATGGCTACTCTTTTCCCAGTGGTCTCTTCAGCAACTGCCTCTGTCTCATCCCATTTTAAAAACAGAATCTTGCAAAAACGACCTTCGTTGATGGATCCAGTCCAATCAACTAACAATAGGGGCACCATTCATTCCTCGCCAACCCGTTGCTACTGTGACAACGGACGCCTCCCAGATTGGGGGGGGGGCATTATCTAGGAAGGACAGTCCAAGGCACATGGCAAAAACATGAGGCTCACTTGCATATCAGTGTTCTAGAGGTGAGAGCAGTGCTACTAGCATTGCAAGCACTTCATGACTTTCTTCCTCTAGAGACACTCTAATCAGACAATATGTCCGTGGTATGGTATATAAACAAACAAGGGGGAACCAGATCCTTCCCCCTATGTTGAGAGGCTCTACATGTTTGGCAGTGGGCGATGTCTTCCCAACGCTTTCTAGTTGCAATGCATATCCCAGGGAGAACCAGTGTGATAGCCGACAAGCTCAGCAGGGCAGTCTTCATGCCTCACAAGTTCATAGGTAGGTACTAGGCTATCTGCCCAAAGGCATTTATAAGCCTATCCAGAATGTGTTGCCTTTCGCCGCCCCCTTAGATTAGTTCCCTGTGCCTCCATCCAGCAGAGCCACTTAAGTGATCCCCGAGGTAAACTTCCTGTTTCCCATCCACTCGTCAAGGTTTCTCTTGAAGAGTGTTAGTGAGAAGCTGTGCCTAATGTAGATTGGAATCTTGTTCCAGAGCATGGAAAGTCTCTGGGACAGGAATCTCTCCCTCCAGCACGTCCTATTTATTGTTGTGGTGAGGTTTAGATCCCTAGAGTGTGTGGCTCGAGGAGATATGGTTTTCTTTAGGTGGGAGCATGTCCATCAATTCTGGGTTGGACATGGTCTTGTATGTCAGGCAGAGATCACCTCTGAGTAGGTGGCATGCGATCGAGTACAGCTGGAGTTTCTTCAGTCGAGCTGCATAGGGCATCTGTTTGAGGCCAGTGATCCTCTTGGTGAGGTACTTCTGCGGTCTTTCCAGCTGTTGCAGGTGTCTTGTAAGGTACATCCCAAATGGGGCATTGTACTCTATGATGGGTCTGATGAGTGATGCGTAGAGGGGCACAATGACCTCTTTCGATCTTGATGCAAACCTTTTTGTGATTATGTGGGCCACATAGAAGGATTTTCTAACCACTTTGGCAATGTGATTATCAAAGGAGAGATTACTGTCTACTTAGGTCCCCTGATCCCTATTTTATCTTCCATATTTAGGGGGCTACCACCTGTGTGGTAATTTGTGGGTACTTTGTTTTTCCAAAGGGGATAACTATACACTTTTTGGCATTTAGCTTGAGGCCATGGTTTTGACACCAGATATCTGTCTCAGTGAGCCCCTTTTGGTGGATGTCTGTGTCAGCCAGAGAATCAGAAACCCGCGGAACAGATTTTCCGCAAATGGGGACAGCCTTGCTGCGATCTCTTTGCCACCCCAATGAACACCACATACAACTGCTACTTCACCCTTATCCCCCCTCCGGGAGACATCAAGAGACACACTTGTCCACAATTGGCCCTCGGGACTTCTTTATGCTTTTCCTCCCTTTCCGCTAATATCGAAAGTCATCCAGAAAGCAAAAACTTTGGGAAGCAGAATGATTCCATCACGCCTTACTGGTCTCGTCAGATTTGATTCCCTTTTCTCGGGCCTCACTTCTGGATGATCTATGTACTCTGGACCCAGTACCAGACCTTCTGACACATGTCAGGCTCGTTCCATCCTGGTCTCCACACCCTCAACTTGACAGCGTGGCTGCTCCACTTCCATCCCTAGTCAGGCGTCATGATTTCTCCCCTGCGGTTACACATATCCTGACATCATCTCATAAACCTTCTATGGGAAAATTGTATGCTAGCAAATGAAAAAGATTTTCTCTCCGGGCACAAGCTAGGAACATAGATCCATACACAGCCTCCATTCCCTTAGTGCTAGAATTTCTAACCAAACTTTTTCATCAGGGATCAGCTGCTGTTACAATCAAAGTTCAGTTAGCAGCTATCTCCAATTTTCATTTGGGACAACATGAACCTAATCTTATGTCTCACAGATTGTGAAAATCTTTTTTTAAAAGGAACTACCTTACTAAGACCTCCTTTTCAAGAACCTATATCTCCTTGGGATCTACATTTTTGTTCTTTCAAATCTTATCTCACCGCCCTTTGAACCTTCACGTACATGTGATTTCAAGTTCCTTTCATGGAAGACCATTTTTTCTGGTAGCCATTACGTCTGCCAGAAGAGTGTAAGAACTGCAAGCACTCCGAGTCAAACCTCCTTACTTGATATTTCATAGAGACAGAGTTTCCCTTCACACTAACCCTTCCTTCGTCCCCAAGATTTGTTCACAATCGAATATTAATCAAACTATTGATCTGCCAGTCTTTTTTTCCAAATCATACAAAAAGCAGAATACAAGTTTCATCATCTTGATGTTCACAGATAGTTAATGTTCTATCTATAGAGAACAAAAGAGTTTAGGAGATCAGACCAATTATTTATATCTTTTTCGGAGATGAGAAAAGGAATGCCAGTCTCCAAGATAACGTTAAACTGGATTTCAAATTGCATATCTTTTATTTACTCTTCTAGTGGCAAAGAACTCCCGTTTAAAATTAAAGCTCATTCCACCAGATCTATATCCACATCTGCCGCTTTTCAAGCCAGAATTCCAATGGACAGTATATGTGCAGCAGCATCTTGGGCTACCCCACATACCTTTATTACTCATTACAAATTGGACTTGGCCTCCAGGGGTAGAGCCTCCTTTAGTTCCACGGTTCTTAGGAGTATATTCCCGTTAGTCACCCGAGAAAATAGTGCTAGGGACGCTGTCCCATGTGTAAGAATGAAGGAGAGATAGGACTACAGAACATAAAGAAGTTATGTACTCACCATAACGTTCCATGTTTGTAGTCCATCTCACCCTTCATTCTTACGAACCCACCCTCCTACCCCCATACATGTATCCTTGGAGGATCTGGAGACAAGATAATGTCTGTCTTCCTTAGGGTTGTAGACCTTTTGTCTTTGTTTTTCCTTGTGGAAGTACTTTGTATCACTTTTATAGACAGCGGTAAATAAGATCTGGGGATTCTTACTAGTGCATTATGGGATACTTACCTTGCCACGAGCCAGCACATACTTTGAGCTTTGTAATTGGCCAAGTCGGAGTAGAGGATCGGCTCCGAACCCATATGTAAGAATGAAGGGTAAGATGGCCGACAAACATGGAACGTTATGGTGAGTACATAACTTCTTTTTCTCTTGACTGGATTGGTTTTTCGGAATCTGAGGCACTGCACTGTTTTGTACAGTTTCCATGTTATTGCCCTGGCAAATATTTACAGCTGTGAATAATAAACTCCATAAAATACTAACTGATTTTATATATAATTAGCAGTTATTGTTTGTGTGTTAAGAATGAAAATGGACGTTTCACAGCATTATTCTGAAATATGACTGACAGCATTTGCAGATACATTAAAAATAATGTTGCGCTACCTCAACGGTGCTTCTTTAGTGTCATGCTTGCAAATTTCATGTTCAGTGCAGTGAGCATCTTGCACTGTTATCCATTAAATATGCGTGATGCACATATCTTTGTTGCACCAGTCAAACAGGACAGCAAAAGCAAATTCCAGCAAGGTTTTGCGTTTCAGTATACTCCAAGAAGAGAAAAACGGAAGTTACTGTAGGTAGCGAAGTGGTCAGGTAAAACTGAACAGAAGATGTACTAAACCCATTCAAGGTACAAGGGATACTTTATTTTTGAATGCCTCAATAGTGTTTTTATTGTTAATTTTATTTATTTTTATACAATGTTAATTTTACCGTTATACGGTAACTCTGGACTAGTTAGTGCTGCGAACTTCTGGATGTTATTGCTACTGCTTATTTCCTTGTTTTTGCGGTTATTGTTCTTTTTATATATAATTCAATTAACTAATTGCATTTTTTGTAAAGTAAGTGTAGTCGAAGCACATAAATAGAAAAGAAAAATACAGTCTAAACCAGTTTTAAGAATGTTTAAGCAGTCTTTCTTTTCTATTTATGCTTTGATGTGCTTCGGCTTCACTTACATTATTTTTTTATTCGGGTCCAACTGGTCGGGGGTGAATCGGCTGGGTCCAAACGTCCTGTACCCTCCTAGACTGCATGTCAAGTAACTACATATGAACTGTGTTAATTAGAACAGCTTGAAACCTAAAGAACAGAATGCAACTAGGGATGACAGCGTCTTAAATATACTAACATACCTAGGATGTTTCTGCTCTGCACATTTGGTTATGTCCTCTCTAATTAACACAGAATTCTCTTTGTTTCAGAGTGAAGTCAGACTGCAGATCATGACGCCATTATATTTTACGTAAGGGTAAAATCAAACTCCATCATAAGCAAATCATCTTTTCTAGACTTTGCCCATTGAAAGTATGTCGCAGTAAATAGCATATTTATGAAGACAGGCTATGTACTACCCAGAAAGTCTGCTTAGGATTCTGTCAGTAGTTCTTTTGATACTATTAATTTCTGCATTAACACATACTAATAAGATTGGAATGATGACATTTCTGAATGTAACTTATCAGTAAACACTGAAGTGATCATCTAGACACATGACTTGGCAGATATATAAAGTTGACAATGGCCCTAGGTGTGAGTGTGTGCGTGTGTGTGCCTACTGTGGAAGGTTGGGTGCTGGGCTGGCAACTCGACACTGTAACACTCCACTGCCATTCATGAGCGGACAGGTGATCCGCTGTAGTGGCCCCTAACCGGGAAAAGCTGAAAGAAGAAAGAAGTATATCTGAGTTCTACAGAGACAACGGGAGACTTCTGTTATGTAACTACAGATGTAAGTGCTTCCAGAAATAACATTTAAAAACTCAAGTTCCATGAGACCAGGCAATATACCTTGTGGTTTCTTACACAAGATCAAGGAAAAAGGTAATTCCCTACCAGTCATGCTAAAGAAAATGTTAGCAAGTGGACATGTCACTGACGTATGGCAGTGGGCTATAGTAGTAAAAATTCACCAGGGGGAGGTCGCATCATGACTAAACAGCTTTTTCAGTCCCCCTGATCAGTTGTTTGTCTTTCAGCTTTTCCCGGTTAGGGGTCGCCACAGCGTAACTCTGGTCCGCTAATGATTGGCAGTAGATTTTCACGAACACCGAGGTGCCAATTCGATATTCAACCTTCAACGAAGGCACGCCCATTTACGCGTGTCTTTCGAATGCCCACCCAACCGTGGGGAGGACATGCAGACTCCATACAGAAGGCACTCCCTGCACTCCATCCGAGAATCGAACGGGAGAACCTCTTGCTGTGAGGCAACAATGCTACCGCTGCACCACCGCGGTCCCCCTGATCAGTACTCAATGTAAACTTATTGATATAACCATAGCAGAGCTTACCCAAAATAATATAGAACATCTTATTCTGTTAGATATGGAACTGCATTGGTTTGTTAAGGAGAGATCGTACCTTTTGAATTTTGTGACATTCTTCGAGATGTAACCACATCCCTTGATGAAAATGTTTACTGTTTTTTTTTTTTTTTTTTTTTTTTATACCTTGTTAGTCATTTCTTGCAAAGCTCAATGAGTAGGACACAAAGTCAAGGTGGGGGATTACCATTCTGTCCCATAAGGGGTTACAGGTAGTGTTCCACTTTTCTCTGTACTGAGCCATTTCTTTTTGGACTACACTTTGTGGGAAATGACTACGGATAACCATTTATGTTTAAAACTGTGTGACAGAATTACTTTGGTAAATGATGCTGACATTCTCCAAGATGATGTAGAAAATGTATACCTTTGCCGTATAATGACTTTTTATCTTTAATGTCAGGACATGTAGTATCATGAGACTTAGCAAAATGGACTTCAGTTATGATTACAAAACACATGGCCAAATTACAAAAAGGCACCATCTTCAAAGATGTAGGGATAGAGGTAGACAACATAAAATGTTTACCGTATTGATCATGGCTGCAGTAGCCTTGGCTATATGTGTTATATCCTGCTAAGAATATAACAGCCAACCAGATTCCAAAGCTTCAAGGTACCTTCCACACTCCCAAATTGTCAGGCAGCATGAGCCGAGCTGACTAAAAGGCAGGTTTGGGTGCCAAGCCCCTCAGAGCTTTACTGCTGTCAGAGAGTATGCTCTTCTGAGGTTTTTGAGGATCGACAGTCAGCTTGTGCTGTTCCTTTGCTGGGCAGATAAGTTCTCTTTTGGGGGAAAAAAATTCCATTCAATTATTTTTTGTATTATTATTGATACTTTACTCTTCAGGACAGTTATTTTAAAGGTAGGACTTTGGGTTTTAATGAACTGTCATGAAACTGTATTGTACTTTTAAACAGAGGGCTTTTTTCTGTTACTTTAAAAGTTGTTTAATAAATTAAAAAAACTTTTTTTCTGTGGAAAATTATGTTTATTTTACTTATTGGGGTGGGCAAGTGTTTTAAAGTGCCTTTTACTATGTTTTTGCGGGAAAAAAAGTGACATTTAAAGCTTTTACCTGCTTTAGCTCTGTGCTTTTCCTAAGAAAGAGGCACCATTTTCGGCTTGACCTTGGAACCAACAGTCAGTCCTAAGGTTGATCCTTCTAGTGACTGAAAGAAAAAGTTAAGCAAACAGCTTTTGCTAAAACAGCAAGCTAGCAGTTGGCTTCAGCCACAGGTTGGTGACTCTGCTCTGGCCATTTGTTGTACTTCACACCACTCATCCATTACCCCAGATCCTTCTGATGTAGCACCTACAGATGCTATGAACTGGGGTTAGCAACATACTCTGCAGATGTTCGGGTCCCATCAGTGGACATGGGAGAGACACTCTTGTTGGTCCTGAGAGAGGGATCAGGGAAGGCCTCCCTGTTTTGTCAGAATATTGTGCTTATCCCTGGGGAAGCTACTGCTGCAATGTATAATAATTGTGGCTCCATTTTTTTATATCCGAAAGAGAAACGGAAAACTAAACGTGTATTTACCTGTTGCTTTATGGTAAAAGAAAGGAGGATACTTCCTTTCCTGAAGTGAGTCAAGATTCTGAATGGAATATGAAGGGACAAATGCAGGTTTTCTCTGTTTTCTGATTCAAACTTCGAGAAGATCTCAGTTTCTGATTCTGCCTTTGGGGTCTCTCTCTCTGAGACTATTTTCAGAAATTGCCAGTGTTTTCAGTGGGAGTACACTGAGGTTTCTCAGTCCCTCAGAAAATGTTATCCGCTGTTGGAGGAGGAGTTTTTTGAACCCTCATCATTTTCTCCAGTTTCTGTCAGCTTTGGAGGATATGCGTGTCTCTGCCAGTATTTTTCCTGACAGCCAGCCTGCTGCCCTTATAAAGACAGATATAATCTATAAAGTTCTTAGTCTTTTTAAGTTTTTGTTTACTTTTCTCAGACCTGACCCAGCAGCTACAACTTTTGTTATTCTTATGGTTGCAAAATAGTTCGTTCCTATCCTGCTCTTTCTGATAAAAATGAAAGGATGGGTATTGGAAAGTAGTGTATGCTACTGCAACTTTGATTTTTTTTTTAGAATTTTGAATTGTCAGGCTCACATGTTAATGTGTATTCTGACTAATTATGAGAGTATGAGGAATGTTTGTCTGCAGTTTCGTCTTGTGGAGTACATCTGTTTTAAAGTATTTAGTTTATTCTATTGTACTAGTCACTGCTGTCAGTTTACAGTGTGTGTATGACCAAGTTGATAATTCTTCCACGTCTATGGCCTCTGGTAATGTTTAGGATGTTTGCCTGGCTTCTTTCTCAGAGCCTCCCATGCGGATGCGAATTTTGAGATTTTTATTTTCTCTTTTGAATAGAAATTCACTTTTTGGTTCCTTTGCTGAAAAATCAAAAAGTGTGATGAAAGGGTTGAGTTAAATCAGGGGATCTGTAGGATTTTCTTCCTTCCTTAGTTCCTTCTAATTTTCTGAAGAATTCTCTAACTCCTTATCAAATTTTGGCATAATGGTAAGGGTACTCAAAAAAAAAAAAATAGGAACCCACAAAACCAAGGACAGTCCAACAAGTCAGTTTGGCTGTTTAAGGGACTTTGCCACCCCCTCCCATTATGGCAGTTCCTTTTCCCATCCAGAGAGTCATCTCCATTTTTCTCTTTGGCAACAGATCGGTTTAGATAAATGAATTCTGAAGATCATTCATCGAGGATGTTTTCATTACCAAAGAAAGAAGATGCTTGGAGACCAGCTCTGCATATTTCTTCTTAGACTTGTTTGTGATAATGCCTAACTTCATAATTGTGTTATTTTACAATCTGTTACCTCTTGTTCCTCCTTATTCCTGTTTCCTGGTTAACACCACATTCAAAGATGCTTATCATCGCATTCCTTTTCATCTTGACTTCAGACATTTCTTAATGTTTGTGTGTCTGGATCACATTATCAGTTCTCAGTTTTACCCTTTGGACTATCCACTGCACCAGTAGTGTTCACTAAGTGGCTAGCTGCAGTTATAGTTCATTTCAGGCTACAGGATATCCATTTTCTTTTTTCCATATCTAGATGACTTGTTTATTTTTGTAGAATATTTTTCAAAGTGTCAGGAATCTCTCACTTGGGTGTGGATCTCTTACACAAGCTGGGATTCTAAGAGAACATTCAAAAGCCCTTTTTGACTCCTTCATACAGGATTATGTTCCTGGGGCATCAGTTGGACACCTCAGTTCAAAGAGCTTTTTTTTAACACAAGGAAAAAAAATTGATCTACAACTGTTTCTAAGATTTTCCACTTAAACTTTGGTCTCTGTGAGAGAGTACTTAAGGATTTTCGGTCTCATGTAATCTGATTCTCAGGATAACCTTAGCAAGACTGTACACGAGAAAGATAGAGTAGTACCTGAAGTCTTTTCCCACAATCAGCATCCCTTGTTTTTTAAATCCCAGTGCTGGGGGTTGTTAATAGAAAACTGACTTGGTGGAGACAACAAATACCCCTAAATTCAGGTCTCCACTTATCCCTCCTTGTTCCAAAGCAGTCACTCATCACAGCCATCTCGGACTTTGCTTGAGGAGCAGTTTCAGGAGGGGTAATAGGGCAAGTGGTGAATGACACTTAGGACAGATGCAAGCACAAAAATATGAAAGTTGCTTTCCATGATCAAGGCACTCAACTCTCTGAATAGTCTTTGGTCCTGAGGACCTCTTCAAGTTGTTTCAGGCAATATTACAGTCATGTGGAACATCTTTAAGGAGGGGACCAGGTCATACCTCTTTAGCAGACTAGCCATGTTAGCTTGGGGTATAGCTTCACAGCACAGTCTCATGCTATATTCATTCCATCAGAGCAGTACTGCGTGTCAGACAAGCTGACCGGGATAGAGCAGACCCTCATGTATGTAAACTAGATCAGGATTTGATCCATCTGTGGGGAGTTTCTCTAGTAGACCCATTTGCCTCCTCTCTAAATAATCAGTACTTGGCTCTTATCAGCTCAGTCATTAAATGTAATACCACATATGGTATGTACATATCCAAACACTTGTCACAACTGGAGTAACCACAATGCTTTCTCACTAAACAAATCAAGGGCGTGAATGACATAAACTGTTCAGACTATCCCAAAGTCATATCCGTCTTTTGAAAGTCTTCCTTTGCCTTGTGTATAGAGCCTTAACAGACCTTATCCTGATAGACTTGCTACACATTTGCAAGTCCATTGGTAGCATGGACACCTGCTCAAGGGATCTCAGTCTCTTTTGCTGCATAAGTAGATCATGTTGGAGGGATAAGTATGTAAAACAGAGAATACATTTTCTGTGGAACTGTCTTCTACCCCACACAGAATGAAATACTTATTCTACACTATTCAGTTGTAATTTGGATAAATGGATAGGCAACTGCAAATTCACCCCTGGTTTAGCATCTGTGTGTCTCATGGATAGGGGAAACAAGTAAATGTCCCATCATTTCCTTATTCTGCCTGCCTCTGGGCCATTTGTATGGCAAATGTAAGGGCTAAAAAACTACCATGGGAATGCAAGGCTAAGGCTTCTTAAGATCCTCACAGGTCAGCAGCCTAGTTAGTACCTGTGAACCTGTAAACATGGAGATTGTGTGGTAGTCTCAAAAGTGAACCTTCCCAAGCTTTTGAAATCCACTGTCTTTCTGTTAAATGATGATGCTAATCAGGTTAATTTGAGTTCAAAGTTTTCTAGCCAAGTCACTGTCACAAAAGGCCTTTTCATTCATCATGATTTGTATATTTAGATGTCGTACTGTCAGTAGTTCACGTGTTTACTTAAGGAAAAGTTGTGTTATGCAGTGAATGACGACCAGAATAGCTGCTGCTAAACTTCATATGCAGTGCAACTATGATTTTTGCTAGACAGAAAAAATAAATGTTAATGTACAACTCTCTTATTGAAAGGAAGAAAAGCCCTTGAGGTAATGTATGAATGGTTGCTCTTGTGACTTAGTATCTTGGGAAAAAAAATTAAAAGAAATGCTTACTGTGGCACCACAGCTTGTGATATACAAAGGGGTCTACTTTTAAATCACAAAACCCACAACACCTAATGGTATTTTCCCAAAATGAAAATAATGAATACTGAACATCCTGGAGGGCTGATTTTTCACAGGACAAGTAAACACTTGGTCAAAACTTAACATAACCACACTGGACTGCGTAAAACTCACCTGGGGTGGCTGTGCCCCCACACCCTCTAACTATATATACCAACACCGGGATTGCACTACAGTGGAGAAAAGGGCATATTTCCCCATGTTGGGAAAATGTTTACTTGCCCTGGGAAAAGTCTGCCCTTCGGATTTTCAATATTCGTTATTTTCTGTTTGGGAAGATAATGTTTGGTGGTGTGTGTTTTATGATTTAAAAATAGATCCATGCAAATCATTTTTGCACCATTGACCTGCTTCTGTTAGAACTGCTTTCTAAAAATACTGCTTTACCTAGGTTTATGTCACGGAGGGTAGACTTTTTAAACTTTTAATCTCAGTGACATCAGCCTATAGAAAGTGTGAGGTTCTTCCATAGACTTTAATGGACACACATCACCACTCATGCGAAGTCTGTGGATACACCCAACATTATTTTAAAGTTAACTTTACTGAAGGATACACCTAAATGTATGTAGAATGTGGTTTAATAAAGTTTATGAAACTCTTTTATTTTTAATTAAAAATAGCTTAAATAAATAAGGAGTGAAAGTAATACAAGTGCAGTAAATGCCAGGATACACCTGTGAAATATGAACAAAGAACTTTAAGTGACATGGATTGGCCTTTTTTTTTAGCAAAATTAAATTTATTCAGTGCACTTTGATTGTAAAATAAAGTCAGTAAATATGCATTCTGTAACTTTGTAAGGGTACCCTTTGCCAGTAATGTAATACATTTCTGTGATTTTTGGCAACAAAAAAGCAAAGAGCAATCCCTTGTAGTAATTTGTTTATAGTAATCCAGGTTTTTAGTAAAATGACAATTCACACAGCTGCTTATCGGTGGCGACCCCTAACCAGGAAAAGCCGAAAGAAAGAAAACACAGCTGCTTATCAAATAAATGACCAGCTGCTATTTGCTATGAGATAAAGTGGTTGCTACCTGCAAGTCAAATATTAAAGAGATTGGTGTTGGAGCTAAGGTGAGTTTAGAATATGGCCTTTCCCTCAAGGCCATGGAACGTATCATCATGGAACTTATAAACAAAGATATTGGTAATCTCCAAACTCTGGATCCCATCCATTTTGGGTTTGTAAAAGGCAGATCATGTCTCCTAAACCTGATAGACTTTTTTGAAGCAGTCACCAAAGCCTTAGACAAGGGTAAGGCGGTTCACACAGCCTATCTAGATCTTGCCAAGGCTTTTGACACCACCCCCGACTCTGGAATTATAGATAAACTCACTAAACTAGGTATAAATCAATATGTCACAAGATGGGTTGCCAGCTGGCTCACTGACAGAACCCACACTGTGAAAGTAGCAGACTCCACATCCGACTTCAGACCAGTGACAAGTGGAGTACCACAGGTTTCAGTCCTGGGTCCTCTCCTGTTAGCCTGTACTTCAGAGAAGTAGATACCAAACACAGAAGGTCTTTGTCTAATGAAGTTCGCAGATGACTGCAAACTAGGAGCCAAAATTGAAACTCCTAATGATGTGGACATCCTACAAAAGGACCTTACTGAGACAGATGCCTGGTGTCAAAGCCATGGCCTCAAGCTCAATGCCAAAAAGTGCATTGTCATCCCCTTTGGTAAAAACTCTGTACCCATGAACTACAACATAGGCGGTAGTATACTTAACACTGAAAGTGTGATAAGAGACCTTGGGACACAGATGGACAGTAGTCTCTCCTTTGAACACATCACCACAGTAGTCAGGAAATCCTTCTACGTGGCACACCTAATCACAAAAGGTTACTCATCCAGAAAAAAGAGGTTTTTGTTCCCCTCTACTCGTCACTCATTAGACCCATTATAGAGTACAATGCCCCTTTTGGTATGTACCTCACCAGACATCTACAAGAACGGGAAAGGCCGCAGAAGTACCTCACAAAGAAGATTACCGGCCTCAAACAGATGCCCTACGCAGACAGTCTCAAAAAACTCCAGCTTTACTCCGTCGCATATCACCTACTCAGAGGTGATCTCTGCCTAACATACAAAGCTATGCCAAACCCAGAGCTGTTGGACATGCTCCACTTAAAGAAATCCCAATTCCTCCGAGCTACATGCTCTAGGGACCTAAACCTTGTCACCACATTAAACAGAACATGCCGGAGGGATAGATTCCTGTCCCAGAGACTTCCCATACTCTGGAATAAACTACCTATCTATATCAAACAAAGCTTCTCATTAGCATTCTTCAAGAAAAATCTTGATGATTGGATGGGAAATAGGAAATTCACCCCGGGGATCACCTCTGTGGCTCTGCTCGACAGTAGCACAGGAAAATCATTTTCTTGGGTGGCAAAAGCCGGGGTACCTTTTTGGCTGTGCTTGTATAGGCCCCAGGGCCCGATAGCCTAGTACCTACCTATGTGCCTGTGTCATAACCATTTGTTTGTGTCAGTGGTTGGTAGGTTTTAAAATTTTATTTTAACCATTGAAGGTCTTTCTTTTTTTAATTATGTGAACAGATCTTCATCTAAGAAGAATTGTCACGGCAAGCATTTGTGCCTACTGCATTATTGTGGCACTTCCGCCCTTTATTTGTGTTTCCTTTTATATAATTGTTACATAATTGATTTGTAAATGAAATGCAAGTCAAAATATCTGACAAGAAATCTGACAAACTGCTCTTTTTTGGGTTATAGTCAGTATAAAATGAAGATGACAATAAATAATAACTTTGTATGCATTTTAGGAACACACACATACACACACCACCCTATACCTGAGAGCACAGGCTAGCTTAGATGCTAAAAATAGTTGCTAATAGTTTTTAACTTTTTTTTAACTTCTCATAAATTACATTGGAATGATTTGTTTGTAATTGTTGAAATCGGCTTAGTGTTTTTTTTTTTTACATGACCAATGACTTTAGCTGAGTCTTTCATTTCAGGCATGCAGTTCTTCCTTTTGGCGTCTGTCTAGGGATCATCACTGTCCTTGCAAATGAAGGAAGTAGTTCCATGTAGTGCTGGTAAAGGGTATTCAAATTCTCATTTTGGTGTGCCCTTGACTTGCTTCCTTATGTGTGAAAAATTGAAAATAATTAGACCTCCTGTGATGCAGTCCCTAAAATAGAAGATGTAGGAGATGTTTAAGTACAGTTTAATTGCAGTCTTTTGGTAAATTAATCGCACTGAAATGTCTCTGTTTGAGCATAACTAAGGGGTATGCCGAATTTTTTTTCACACACAAGAGCATACACATTGCTGCTATCAAAAGAGAGATTTTGCAAGCTGCGTGGGTAAGCATCTAGCTGAGGCTTAGATTTACAACATTTTGTTTGAAAGCAATTATATAGGTAAGACAAATCTTTGTCTTACTCCTAACAAATGTGAAACACTAAAATAATTTTCACAAAGACATTGGACTTGCATTGAAAATATTCCATTCATCATTCTAATACATATTGTGGTCTATATAAAGATTTGGAATAAGTAAATATTAATAGCATTTTAGGATACTGCTGACATATCAGAACCTTCAAACCACAACAGCTCACAGCACCAAATCAGGTGAGACAAAAGAAGTTGCAAATAAATGTCAAACTTTATTAGTAACTGTTAAGTGCTTTCTTCTCCTTCAAGAGACTTCATCAGAACAAATTTCATAACAAACCCAGCCCTTAAATACCCTTGCTAAATGATGTCACATGAATCACTTAATTACATCTTAAAAACACATTACATAATTTATCAAAAAATAAATAAGTAAATAAGTGAATGAAACTCACTCATATTATGTTTGACTAGTATATAAAACATTTAAAACGTTAAAACACATCTCATATTTGATTTAATTTAATTGTGCCTTATAGGACACTTCAAACCATCTAGCCCATAATATGTTTTAATTTTAAAATACATGCAGTATTAACTGCCTCATTTAATCCAGGAAATTGGGTGGCATCTAACCTTAACTGCCATCTCATTTCACTTGCATCCAAGTGCAAGTCTACTATTTTGCCCTGAGGATCCTTTACTATATGATCAATAGCCAAAAACTTAAATGAGCGTGTCCCATTGTCTTTAATATGTCTAAATAAAGCATTAGTAGTTTTTCTTTTCTTTTCTTTTCTTTGTGTCATAAAGATGTTCACTGATACGTGTCTTAAATGCTCTGGAGGTCTTTCTTACATAGAATGCCAAACATTTTTGACATTTAGCCAAATAAACCACATTAACACTACTACAATTGTAGTGTCCTTTTTATAGAGATAGAATTGTGCTTATTCAATTGAAACTGCTCTCCTGTTTCAAAGATGTGGCAACAATAATTACACTTTCCACATTTTGTATTACCTTTAGCTCTATTTGAAAGTCCATGTGCATTTTCATTATGCTCAAACATGTTTTTAAGGGACCTATCCTTCCTATATACAATACTAGGGGGACACTTTCCAACTTGTCCCTACATTCAGGTCAAAACCCAGGATTACCCAGTTATTAACAACCGTCTGGGTGATACCCGCAGAATCCAGGTTAAAAGTAGTTATAAACCTAAATCCCGCTTCATTTCCCCTGAGTCTGTGATTAACAACCAATTCACTTTGCAGCCTGTTATGCCCACTGAAAATTGGAACATAAATACTTTTGTACCTTTTACCTATCATTTCCTTGGATAATTCTTCCAACAAATCCAGGGGATAGCTCCTTTTAACAAACATGTTGACTATAAAACTAATTTCATCATGAAAATCCTCATCATGACTAACCATCCTGGCAGCCCTTACCAGTTGGCCTTTGATAATTGCTCTTTTTTGATGTAAAGGATGCCAACTTTTAAATTCCAAATAGGAATTTGAAAAAGTTGGCTTTCTATATATCTTAGAATATAGGAGACCATTAATCTTATCAACATTCAACTCTATGTCTAAATATGTGATTTATTCTTCACTAAAACAGTAGGTGAATTTTAAGAACTCCACTGTATTGTTAATATAACAAATACATTTAATCGAATTCTTGTTGACTACCCCTCCACAACAAAAAAAAAGATCATCCAGGAATCTAGTATAATATAAAATTTTTGTCCAAAAACTTTTGTTGTGTCTTTCGGCTTTTCCCGGTTAGGGGTCACCACAGCGGAACTCCAGTCGCTAATGATTGACAGTAGATTTGTACGTGCCGAGTTGCCGGCTCTGACACACAACCTTCAACGAAGGTACGCCCATTCACGCATGTCTCCACACAGAAGACGCTCTAGCTGAGAATCGAACAGGAGGTCTTACTGTGAGGCGACAATGCTACCGCAGCACCACCACCGCAGTAATTTTTGTCCAAAAACTACTTTTCATTAAAAATTCCTGTTCCCAGTATGACATTACAAAATTTGCAAATATTGGAGCACAGGTAGCCCCCATGGCTACCCCAGTTGCTTGTTTAAAATATTGCCCTTCAAAATGTATATAATAATTGTTTAAAACTAATTCAATCAGGGCAATGATCTTACTAATGGTGTCCTGGTCATACATTCTAGTTTTTGCTAACTGAACCTCCAACCATATTATACCTTCAAAATGTGGTATAATACTGAACAAATTAACAACGTCCACAGTCACCATAATCAACCCAGGCTCCCATTTTATTTCATTCAATTCCTTTAAGAAATGACACAAATCCTTTGTAATATATTCAAATATTTTTAAGCGCTTTCTGTAGACAATGATCAATATACTTGCTCATATAGCAAGTTTTAGATCAATTACCATCCACAGTAGGCCTAAAACTTAAATTTGTAAGGCCCTTGTGGATCTTTGGTATTCCGAAAATATTCAGAATCATGGGATAGTCATTTTTTATATAATTATATTCATCAAGGCTAATTGGACCTTGGAACAACATATCATGCAATGCTAGGTCTATCTTTCTATAAGCAATGTGTATCTCATTTAAGGAGCTTTCCTCGTGTACTATCCATAAGCAGCACATTCATTTTGTTTAAGTATTCTCCCTTATTCATTAAAACCACTCCGCTCCCTTTATCGGGGTTCATTATGCGCACTGTTTTGTCTTTAACAAAATCATTTACTAAGGCTAATTCACCACTGTTTAAATTACAGTAATTCTCCCCATGGGACTGTTTAAAGTGCTGCCTTATTTGTTTTTCACACATTCTGTCATAAACCCGAATGGAATTATTCAAAGGGGGGTTAAAAGTACTTGGTTTTCTTAATAAAACACTTTCATTATCATTTCCATTCACATTTAATTCATTACCCCCTTTACCAAACCATACTTTAAGGTTCAATTTATGGGTAAAACATTTTAAATCAATTAAAGCATTTACAATATTTCCCCTTCTTGCAGGCACAAAAGTGAATCCCTTAGCCATAAAATTAGCATGTGCTGTTTGTACTACTATAGTAGAATAGTTATACGTTTAGAAATCCTTATTACTGTTATTGACTATTTTACACATTTCACCCAGTACAGCAGTATCACTTCTCTCATTTACATTTAATAACGGGCCGTCAGTTTTATCATTAGAATTCCTTAAAAAGTTAAAATCATCCACTACAACGTTAGAAACAATCTCATTTCCCACATTTAAATTAATACCATCAACCATTTCCGCCCCAGAAAGGGCAACCAAACCTTCATATAATGGTGTAAATACAGTATTAATGTTTTGACCTGCAAATGGGGAAATAATTCTGTCATTGTTTAAGTGTTTAACACCCTCAAATTCATCGCCCTTTTCGCCTTCAGGTGAAACACTAAGCTGCTAATAACTATTCATATTTTCATTACTAGTAGAAGTGACATTTGATGAACCAAATAAACTGTCATGGAAATTTACCCGGACATTCCCCATGTCAACGACATTTGATTCCATGAAATGAATTAAATTAACGTCATGTGCACTCACCATATTTTCTTTCATCATTTCAGTAATACAGTCTAAATTTCTTTCGGCATTTTCGTCAGTTTCAGGTGCTAAGCATTGCAAATTGTTCGCACATTGTCCTTGCATTATATCTGAAGTTAAATTGGAATTAAAACAGGCGCTTTGAACTTTCTTACTGGGCACAAGCTGTGCCCATAGCAACGCCAACCTTCTGAAGGTAGGACTCGTCTTTGAACAAGAATATATTATTCTCTAAAATGATGTCCAAAAGTGTAGAGATTAAGTTCACTTTGTCATTAGCAAAAACATTTCTGCCAGATAAAAATTTCCTAATATTATCTACACCCCAGGCACAGCTAGTGAGGGTTTCCAAATTGAGTGTAAGTTTTATGCCGATTGCAGGACCTGCAATGTAGTCTATTGCTACTGTGTGTTCTGACATGTATATTATATTGGAAATACTAAATCGGTCTTTTAAAGAGCATAACTAGGACAAAGTCGAAAGAAGATGATTTTAGAACATATTAGAGATATTAGGAATGGGAAGAAAGTAGTGCCGTAGCAAAACACGTTACAGAATTTGGTCCACAACATAAGTTTAGATTCTTTGTTTTAGAAGTGGTGACTGAAAACATCAGAGGGGGTGACATAAAGAATAGGACAGAGTCAGCTGAACAGAAGTGGATTCTTCAGTTTGGGCTAATAAAATACCAGGAATAAATGATGCAGTTATATTGAAACCTTTCGTACAAGCACGTAGGCTGAAGCATTGATTTATAAATGCCCCCCCCCCATTTTTCTCTTCTTATTGAGTGATGTTGCTTTTACATGGCTTGATTGACTGTAAGATTTTATTGGCTATTACTAATTGGATAGGGCTGATAGATTGTTCAGTACTGTATCTACTTGGTGCATTTTGTTAATGGCAGTCTGATGAAGCAATTTCATTGTGAAAGCTCTTACTACTGTTTTACTACTTCCACTTAAATATTTTTAGCCCGTGGCTGAGTGTCCTGGTGTTCTGCTGTGATTTCTGGATTTTTATCTGCAGTCATTATGGTACCTGATATTAAATAAGTCATATTTGTTACCTCTATGCCCACTGTTGCCAGGCTGAAAGATAAATTTCGAAGAATATACATACCCTCCTGTTTTTGTCCATGTTACCTGTCAGAGTCATAGCTTTATCACAGTTGAGAATACCACATTTGAGAACATCATCCGTAACCCTTTGAACCTCTGTTTGCACATCTTGTCAAAGGCTGATTTGTAATAAACTAGCAAAAAGATTTCATAAGATGACTGTATTAGTCTTATCCCTTATACCACCTTTGCCTTCTTAGAATTTATTTGTAGACATCTTTTTTGCTGATTTTGTTTTCACAAGGTGTAACAGAGTTTCAGTACATGTGTTGCTAGTATAATTGCCAGCTTTGTAACGAGTGACAATCACTCCACTAGTCTCTTGCTGGCCTTGAAATAGTTGGCAGTTCAGGCATAGATACAGCAAGATATCAGCCCCTGTGCCTGCCATCTTGACATCAGTACAGTAGGCATCAGTATTCTAGTCCCCTGTTAAAACAATTAAAAAAAATAGCATAGAGCATAAATGTTGTTAGATTAAGTTAAAATTAACTTAACTTTTGTTTACCGGGAAAGTCCGAGTGGGATAGAGTCCATTTTCAGCGGAGGCCCGGGGAGAAACGTGCAAGACGTGTGTCTTTGGAATATTAAAGGAAACTAGAGCACCCAGAGGAAACCCACATAAATGCAGGGAGGACTTGCAGACACTGAACAGAAGGCACCCCAGCCAAGAATTGAACCGGCAAACCTCTTGCTGCGAGGTGACAACACTAACCACTGCGCCACCCCCCCACCCCAAAAAGAAAAGATCTGGTTCACTTTGTCTGCCTGAATTTGTAAGTTGTATATCCCGGTTAACCAACCACAGATTTGTTTTTCTTCAATCTGACTTAATTTACTTATTTCTGTAGAAGATTAAACTTGCAGATGGCAGTGACATGCCTGTGTTTGGTATGCTTCTCCGATATTTCCCATGGCTTTTTTCGTTTCCTTCTGTATGTTACCACTGTAGTAGTGATTGCACTCATACTGAGCAAAGCTGAGAGATTGCACTGTGTATTTCAAATCTTCTCTTATTAACTTAAATGCCGAAGGCTGCCCTGAATAAATTATATGGCCTGGGAAGTCTGTTAGTATTTGTAACCGTGTAAACAGGGACACTGTTATGTACAGTAGGTAAATTGCATGGAAATGAGTTATTACAGCTTGCATGATGATAAATAGTTGCTGTATGGTGTAAAAGTATGAGCAGTTTAGGTGGGGATCTTTTCTCTCGATGAGGTTCTCACTTTAATAGTTGTTCCATTGCAGGGGCACAGCTGAGGTAATATGTAAATTTTCTGAGTAATTGCAAGTAAATCTTTTGTACTCTGTTTTTATCTGGACTTGGATAATTTAAGTTTGAACAGCAGCACTGATGCTAGAAGACCAGTGTAGGGCATGGCTGGAGAGATTAGCCAATGTCATCTCACCCATTTTGGTGTGTTTTGATCAGCTAATCACTACTGCGTAAGCAGATAGCATAACGAGGATGGAGAAGGTAAACTTGGTGATCTCGTATCAGTGATTGTAACCCTCATATGCATACAGGTGAAGGTACAGACAGACATGGAGAAGGGTGTGGGATGCCTTATGGTTTCATGCTGATCTTATGCTGGTAACGGTAGCTTTCATAAGTGTAGAAGTGAAAGTGCAGACATGTATGCAGAAGGGTGTAGGATGTCTCACGGTGATGGGGATTCCATGCCTGTGAAGGTAATCTCATAAGTGTACAGGTGAAAGTGCATACATATGTCATAGGGTGTAGCATGCCTCATGGTGATCCCATGCTAGTGATGATAACCTTATAAATGTACAGGTGAAATTACAGACAGACTTGGAGAAGAGTATAGTATGCCTTATGATAGCATTAGAGATCTCATGCCAGTGACTGTAACCTGATAGGTGGTACAGGTGAAAGTACAGACATGCATGGAGAAGGATGTAGGATGTTCATGGTGGCAAGGGGATCTCATGTCAGCTGTCAAGGGCAGGATCATAGCCTCATTAGAAGCTTCATCATTGCTGAGATGCCAGTGAGGACACAGATTACCTCCATAGCTGACTGGATAATATCCAGTCTGGTCAGGTTTTATCGCCATGCTGGAGATTCCCAGTGCAGGACAACAAATAGGCTTAAGGCTGGTATAGCATGCCTCTGTAGTCAGAAGGCATAGAGACTAAAAAGCATATTGGGAAAAGATTAAAAAAAAAAAAGATAATAAAGAAAAATGATGATAAAAATGCATTTAGTTTTATATTAATAAACTTAAACATTTTTATTGTGTTATTGATGGAAAAGTAAGAACTATTTAATTTGACTTGTGATTTTAGTAGCAGTTTCAGATATTCATAATGTATTCTGTGAATATACACATATTTGATTTAGTCTTATGATTGCACAGCTGCTTGCTAATCATATTCAGTCTTCCCTGTAGGGATTTCTAGCTCAAAGAATGGAAGAGAACATGGAACAGAATAGTACATACATGATCACATGTCTGTAACTAGCATGCTTGCAAGCTGCGTTGGTTCATTGCAGGGAGAGTACTGCTACTTTCACAAATTGTGTCCATTACATGACAAACAGATTATGGAAATAAACCCAAATGTTTTGATTTATCATGACAGCAATAGTGCCATGAAATATCTACTGTTATGGTAAGTATACTTTTATATTCAGTTGTAACTTATTGCTAGACACTTTTGCACCTCAGTTCAGATTTCTCCATGTCTGGCTGTTGGATGGAGCAGTTTAGAGCCCTGCCTGTGACCCAGGCACCTGGTTTGATTGTTGGCCACTGCACTGAAGAGCTGAATGGGATTATGGAGCAGAATGAAAGATTGGACCTGCCTTGCTTCTCTCAGAGAGGATGTGGTGACGAGCATGTATCTGCCCGTTTTCAGTGGTTGATGTCATGGTGGGGATCAGAGCCAATGTTGAAGGTGTACCTTCCAGAGAAGGATGGGCTTTGAGTTTGTCACACTTTGAGGTGTGGACAGCATTCTTAGATTATACTGCACTGTTGGGTCCATTCCAAAATTTGCAGATTGAGTCTGTTTGATAATACCTTAGGACAACAAAAGAGACGCAAATATAATTATTACCTCCCCCGTTTTTGTACAGTCACGCAACATTCACAAGCTGATTCCTAATCCTTTGCACTGAATTAACATTTTAATGGTGAGGTGAGCTGATCAGTATATTTACAATTCTGTATTTAAAATAAAAAGTTTACATTTTGTATTTATGCATTAATAATGTACATTTTTGTAAATGTTTAAAATTTTACTCATTCATTGTCACATATTGGCTATGTATTGTATATGCACTCTTTGTCAGATGCCTTAATGTCAGTATTTTTTTTTGTATTCTTAATGCATTTTTTTACCTGTTATTGCCTTTGCCACTGTGAACCAGGTCGTGGCTGAAAAGAGTCCCCTGGGCCAGTTCACTTACTGGTAAACAAGTAACTCACAAAGGTCATTGCACACTGACCACTTGAGGTTAAGTGAAAAGGGAGCCATATGTTCACAAGTAACTAGAAAACTAATGTTTAAATATACATCATGTGACTACTTTGGTCATTAAAACATATTCATTATTCATTAGCAAGTCATTGAATTTTAACATACAGTACATTGCTCTAAAAAAAACAAGAGACTTACAAAGTCAGAAACTAGAACCAAAACTAAAAATATTTAAACATTAGTTAAGCAAGGTTTTTTATCTAAAGAAGTTTTGCTATCTAGCTTAAGAAAAGTGCTTCATACTGACATTTTGTGAAATAAAAGACTTGTTTTCTAGTTACTTGTGAACATACAGCTCTCTTTTCTTGTTTTTACAGCTCTAGATAGACTGGAGTGAATTGTCTTTATCCACAGCTTCTGTGACCATCTTGATATTCACTGCATTGAGTGTACATGATCTCCCTTTAACAAAGCCAAATTGCTGAGAGGTGCACAGTATTATTAGTTCCACATTTTATGAAGTCAGATATAATGTGTTTCCATAACCTTGCAAATTGCACTAGTTAGACTGATAGGTCAGTATTTCTCAAGGTTTGTGGTGGTCGGGGTCTGCTTTTGAAGGAACATCACAATAGATGTTCATTGTACTAGTCATTGTTGCAGTCTTAAGTTTTGGGACTTTCTACTGTTCAGGTAGACTGCAGTCGAATAGTCTTCCAAAGGTCTTCCCTCGCTAGTGCTTTGGCTGATGCCCATCTTCTGTCACCAGGATATCAGTAGTATAAATGGAGTTTAGTTCAATACCACCTTTAGATATTTCTTGCTGTGCAGTAGTCCATTGGTCATCATTTTTAGTCTTCCGAAGGCAAGTACGTACTTCGTGGGGATTATACTTCCTTGTTTCTTGCACATAAAGTACTTTATGAATACCTAACTCAGACTTTAGTTCAGAGGAAATTTGTGTTAAAGTTAATAACTGTTTATCTAGTGGAAAAGAAATCCACCAAGAAAACTTTCACTGTAATTTATTTATTTATTTTATTGACTGGAGCACGTTGTAGACTCCTGTCCCCACTGACAATTTTTTACCCTGAAGATACTCCCGTCATTGCTAATGTTCACTCCAGTAGTTTGCTGCCGAAAAGGGGCACAAGGCTGGTTCAGGGTTGTAAAGGTGTCATCTGAGGTTTATAGGAGCATACAAAACCTCACTGTACCAGATTGTTAACAAGCCTACAAGAGGAAATAATATTCTTGACCTGGTCCTTATAGCTATATCATCTTCATGAACTCCTTCCCTGGCAGTCTGATCATAAACTTGTGACCTTCACATTCAAGTGCTCTAAATTCTCTGAAACCAAAATACAGGGGGCTGGATTCATGAAGGCTTGCATGGAGTCTAAGAGTAGAGTAAGACTCCATGCAGCCAACATGTCTGCCGAGCGATCCAGGAACAGCCGGCAGGGGCGTGCAACAGAGCTCCTAAAACGACTCTTACACGAACAGGGCTAGGTTATGCAAATTACCTCATTTGCTGCTGAAAGCTATGCATATGAGGTAAATTTGCAATCCAGGAAACCCTAACCTGTCCGAGTAAGAGTAGTGTTATTTGCAGAAATGTACGCCGTTGACAACTGAGTACCGTTCTGCAAATAGCAAAACGGAGCCGTGACAACTCCAAATAAAGGCTGCACACAGCTGAGGAAGCATGCCAATGGCCAAATATATGGCCATTGGCAATGTTCCTCGATGCAAAATTAAAAATAAAATAACTTTTTTTTTACCTCGATCTCCAAAGTTTAAGCTTAGTGCAGCACCGTGCAAACGTGCTGCGCTCTAAAAACTAGAAAACCAAAAATTAAAAGCCACAAATAGGGATTTTATAGAAAATCATAATTTTCAATGCAAGTGAATGGCAGGCTGAAGACAGCATGGCTACCGAGTAGAGGTTGCTAATGGGGAAGCACGGTCTAAGAGATGTAACCAAGCATTAGTAGGCAATCCTATGCAAATGAGGGTAAGGATAGTGAATCCCAAGTTTACGTAGCAAATGAGCACAGTCAGTGGAGTGTATGAGTAGGATAAGGGGAGTAACAGAGTAGAAGATAGGTGACATCATGAGCGGGTTATGTATGAAAGAATGTAAGCTCATTGGAGAAGAGTGGCATGTGTTTGCTGTCAGTTACTCATCACTGGAAGAGGTGTGTCAACAGGTATCCTAGCTAAAGGCAAGAAATAGAAGGTGTATGCCAGGGATAACACTAAAGTTTCTTGTTGAAGTGCCTGCAACGTGTTTGCGCACTGGTGCACGCCTGTAGATCCGAGTAAGACTGTGTGCACGCGTTTAAGCCAGAGTAAGTATGTGTAAGGTTGTTGAAATATGTGTAAGCGTGTTTGCGCCTGTGTGCATGCTTTTAAGCTGGAATTAGCAAGTGTTAGGCCATGTAAGCATGTGTGCGCTCGTGTGAGCTGGTGTGCGCGGCGCTGCCCCCTGTGGAAACAGAAAGGGAAAAGGAAGCACAACAAAGAGTAGGAAGTTAACCAGGGAGAACTACAGAGCTAGCAAGTGAAAACAATCAGAATCAGGCAATTACATAGGCAGTACAATAGCCCAGCCCAGCACTTAAAACTCTGCAAACAACTTTCCACCATGTTTTCCTCAGAGACACTGCAACACTGCAGTAAACTAAGAGAAGTGAAAACTTAAAAAGCTTTACTGAGACAAAGAAATGTTAGGGGCTGCCATTGCTGTTATAAGGCGACATATGCAACATGCTGAGGGTGATGACAATGAGAATGCTGCTGAGCAATCCCCAGTGAGGAGACGGAGAAGAGTGTACAGGCCCAGGGTAACCTACCAGGGTCTACATGAGCTGGAGATAGTGGAGCGCTATAGAGTGGACAGAGACCTCATGCAGCAAATTGTTGAGCTGTGCAGGCCACGCCTCACACACTGAACCAACAGAGGGGAACCCATCCCAGTGGAAACCAAGGTATGTGTTGGCCTAAGAATACTAGCAACAGGTACCTTCCAGATACCAACTGGTGATATGATGGGGATATCACAGGCATCAGCATCCAGGGTACTGCACCAGTTCCTGAATGCCATGTCAGCACGTCGGTGATCATGTATATTTCCCCAATTCCCGTGAGGTATTGGCCAGCAATATGCATCTTTTCCAGCAAATAGCGAAACACCCTGAGGTAGTGGGTGCAATAGACTGCACGCACATACGCATCAAAGCACCAGCCGGTGAGCGGGGTAGGGCCTACATTAACCGTAAGGGCTTCCCCTCCATCAACTGCCAGGTCGTGTGTGATGCCCAGGGCATAATACTGAATGTATGTGCTGGCTGCCCTGGAAGCTACCATGATTCCCATATCTGGCATCTGACACAGCTGTACCAGATATTTGCCAAAGGGGACATCCCTAATGGTCACCTAGTGGGGGATGCTGGATATACACTGGAGCCGTGGCTGATGACACCCATCAGAAATGCACACACACCTGAAGAGGAATGCCATAATGAGGCACACGCACAAATACAAAATGTAATCGAGCGTGTGTTTGGGCTGCTCAAGTCATGGTTCCGGTGCCTGGACACATCTGGTGGAGCCTTGCAGTACTCCCCAACTACATGTACCCAAATTGTCATGGTATGTGCTATGCTACATAATATTATCCTGCGAAAACAGCTGCAGCAGGAGCAGCATAGGGCCGGGCCAAACAGCCCCCCACCATTGCCAAGGCCATCACAGGCAGAGCGTGACTCGGAGGAGGAACAACCTGAGCCTGCCCCAGTAGGCAGAAGGAGGCGTGCCCAGTATGCTTTGGCCTTGGTAAAGAGGCAACGCATAGCACATACACTGGCTCAGTAGGAACCCTGGAAATGATACCTCTGTGACTCTCACATATAGTGAAAGGGATGCCTAACTTGACACTACCTGTTTTCAAACATGTATAGGGAGTGTACTATGTGCATCCGACATAGGCAGCCCTGCAGCACCACCTGAGGCATGATTGCCATGTCTTAAGCAATATAAAGCAGTGCTAAACAGCTTTTACCACTATTTAGTATATGTAAACAAAATTGCACACACTAACTAGCACAACTTTGGGCAGTGTTGAGCAATATTGGGCAACGTTCAGCAATGTTGGTTAATGTTGAGCAATGTTGGGCAAGTTTGGTCAAAGTTGGGCATAGTTGAGCAAAAGCAAGTAAACATGCTCATAATTGCTTTACTGGTCCTTAAGCAGTCTGGTCTGCTCAGTATGAAATATAAAGCAGTGATAGGCCTCGAACCCAGGATACTGTGCACTATAGTCACAGTACTGAACCACTAAACCATGACAGTGTTTCACTGGTTAGCCTGTATGAAGAAATGTTGATAAGCCTATGCAAAGTGTCTCATGGAAACCCTGCAGGCACAGCATAATCCCTGTCGAGTTATGACACAAAGGTGAGCCCTGCAGTAAAAATATAACTTGATTTTTCAACACACATATAGTATAAATGTTAATATTGGGCATGTTCACACACGTTAACAAATGTAGTGGACTTCAGACAGCAACATACTGAAAGGTCACACTGGGCATGTTCACACACTTGAATACATGAGACAAATGTCAGGCAACAAAACACTGAAAGGCCAAACAGGGCATGCTCACACACTTAGGCCATGTCTGAGTACAGCAGTGGGCCACACATATCTGGCAGTTGCATGTGTTAACCCAGGAATCTCTCACTATTCACCAATCCTGCCTTGTGCACACAGTTATATGACAACAGACAAATATATAGGGACCCTGTCATAATCAAATATGTACTACAGATACTTAGGTTGTTCATAGAAAGTGGGAAAGCAAAGAAGATAAAAAACCTGCAATCAGTATCATCAATAAACAATGTGTACTCCAAACATTATCATAGGTTCATAGGTTGTTACTAGGCTATCTGCCCTAGGGCATTTATAAGCCTAGCCAGAGTGTGTTTGGCTTTCACCACCCTTTTAGATTAGTAGACTGTGCCTTTGAATAGTAGGTCACACAAGATAACCCTTTTACGGTTAGTTTATTGTGCCTCTGTCTAGCAGGGACCCAGAAGAGATCCCAGGGGTAAACTTACAATCTCCCATCCACTCGTCAAGATTTCTCTTGAAGAGGGTCAGTGAGGGGCTCTGCTTAACTTGGACTGGGATTTTGTTCCAGAGTGAGGGGAGCCTCTGGGATATGAATCTGCCCCTCCAGCATGTCCTATTTATTTCTGTGCTGAGGTTTAAGTCCCTGGAGTGTGTAGCTCTAAGAGATTTGGATATCCTGAGGTAGAGCATGACCATTAATTCTGGGTTGGACATGGCTTTATACGTCAGGCACAGATCGCATCTGAGTGGGCAGTAAGCAACTGAGTGGAGCTGGAGTTTCTTTAGCCAAACTGCGTAGGGCATCTGTTTGAGTCCCTTGATCCACTTGGTGAGGTACTTTTGGGGTCATTACAGTTGCTGCAGGTGTCGGGTAAGGTACATCCCAAATGGGGCAATGTATTCAAGTATGGGCCTGATGAGTAGAGGGGCACAATGACCTCTCTTGATCTAGATGTGAAAACTTTCGGGATAAGGTGAGCTATATAGAAGGTCTTTCTAACCACTTTGGCAATGTGATTGTCAAAGGAGAGATTACTATCTACTTGGGTCCCCAAATCCCTAATTACTTATTCTGTACATAATGGATTACCACCTGTGTGGTAATTTGTGGGCACTTTGTTTTTCCCAAAGGGGATGACTATGCATTTTATGGCATTTAGCTTTAGGCCATGGCTGTGGCACCAGTTATCCATCTCGGAGAGTCCCTTTTGGAGGATGCTTGTGTCAGCCAGAGAGTCGATTATGGCACCCAGTTTGCAGTCATCTGCGAACTTGGTCAGCCATAGTCCTTCCATGTTAGCCTGTACCTCAGAGAAATATATATTGAACAAGAGAGGTCCCAGGACTGAGCCTTGGGGGACGCCACTTGTAACTGGTGTAGAGTCTGACATGGCACCTGCAATTCCGACCATGTGGGTGCTATCACTGATCCAGTTTGCAGTCCATCTTGTGACATATGTGTTGCTATCTAACCTGGTGAGCTTATTTATGATGTCCGAGTGGGGTATTGTGTCGAAGGCTTTTGCGAGGTCCAGGTAGGGTTTGTGGACTACCTTCCCTACATGTATGGCCCTGGTAACTGTTTCAAAGAAGTTGACCAGGTTCAAGAGGCAAGATCTGCCCTTAACAAAGCCGAATTGGGTAGGATCCAGTATCTGGAGGTTCCCGATGTCTTTGTTTATGAGTTCCATGATGATACGCTCCATAGCTTTGCAGACCAGGCTAGTCAGGCTTATAGGGCGATAGTGTCCTGGGTCCATTGTGGCACCACCTTTGTGGAGTCGGACCAGTGTTGCTGTACGCCATTCCTTGGGTACATATCCTGTAGTAAGTCTGATATTGAACAGTGACTTTATGTGAGGGTTAAGTTCTTCATGAAGCTCGTGTAAGATGCAGCCTGGGACACCGTCCGGTCCCATTGATGCTGTGTTGTTGCTTTGGAGAGGGCAGCTCTCACCTGTTCATCTGTGATGTCAGGGAGGCTACATTCTGGTGGGATGGACATTTGCTCTTTTGGGGGGATGGGGGGGGTGGAATTTGCACTGAACCTGTCTGCCAGGATGTTGGCAGTGTCTGTGGGTTCAGTGTATTTTTTGTCATTATGCACTAACCAGAGCATATCTGGGAGTTTCCACCCAGGTTCCTGACATAACTAAAGAAGGGCTTGTGATTGTCTTTAGTGTCTTGTGCAGTTTTTCTTTCGAAGCTGGCTTAGATGATTTTTTGAGTGATCGTAGCTTCTTGCTAGTACTGATCAGAGATGCCTTCCCTTTTTGGGATTTTGCTCGATCATGTAGTAGCCTCCTCCTTTTGTTGTATAGCTTATTTATGGCCGGGGTCCACCAGACAGATCCCCTGCCTTTGGAGGAGTGAGTCTTGGTTTCATTTGGGATAGCACGATCCATGCATTCCTGTAGGTGTCCATAGAATGTGTTTGTAAAGGATTCTGCAGTTTGAGCCATATTTTCCACTGGCCCGGGGGCTTTGAAGGATACCACCTTGGTTTTGAGAAGTGTGACGTTTGCTTTTGAGAAGTTCTTCACCGAGATTACCTTGGCTGAGGGTGGGGACGGGATATGGATGTCCAGTGAGATAAATGTATGGTCTGACCTTACCAATGAGGGGTATACCTCTAGTGTGGAACATAGAGTCCCCATGTTGGTGATGACCAGTTGTTCCATAGCATTTGAGTTTATAAATTCTCGGAACCGTTGGGCGAGGGTGTTGGGACTTGAGTAGTATTCCCAGTCAATGTTTGGGTAGTTGAAGTCGCCCAATATAATGGTGTTTGGAGAGACCTTCATATTCTCCAGTGTTCTCAGGAAAGCCGAGTGGGGTCCCTGAGTTTGGGAGGGTGGTCTGTAGCAGGCTACAAACTGAAAGGCAGTTGTCTCCGATGCTTCGTGCAGTGCTACTAACCTGGAGGTGTGTGTATCTTTGATGTGTATGGATACTCCCCCCTCCTTTTGTGGTTCGGTCCGGGTTTTGTGTACGAAAAGCATGGTATGAAGTATAACCTGGAAGTGCTGGGGTGCTTTCAGGAGCCTTGAACCAGGTTTCTGTTACTGCACAGATATTGATATTCTCCATACTGAAGAGAGCCTTGAGTGCGTGCAATTTGAGGTGTAGACTTCTGGCGTTGAGCAGCATTACCCTTAGTTTCTTTACCTTGTATTGTCTATGGAGGTGGGTTTGTCTTTTGAGCCTTGCCTAAAAAAGGCACTATGGGGGTGGCAAGAGCCTTAGCCAGTATTCGAAAGCCCAGGGGTGACAGGTGCAAGCCGTCCCTAGTGAAGCAACGTGGCTTGTCGAGCATGTCATCCCAGGCTGACAGACACTGGATCCCCTTTGAATGACACCAATACATTAGCCAACTGTTAAAATTGATCATTTTGTCTTTATACTGTGGCATCATTCTTGGTGAGGGTAAGATGCTTCACAAGGTCAGGGTCATACCGGCCTGAGCTACATGATCGGAGAGCTCCTCTGTGTCTCTTTTCATGTAGTCCAGGGAGGAACATCTCAGGTCATTCACACCAGCATGGACAATGACGGAGTCATATTTGTACTTGCTTTGGAGTGACCTGAGTGCATGTGTTATGTGGCGGATCCTGGCACCCGACAGACAGCTTACAGTGACCTTCTCCTTGTTCAGCCTGGTGTATGGGACGTCAGTGTGTCTGACAATAGAATCACCTATTACAAGTGTATTAGGTGTGTTTAGCTTTAAGGACAGTGACTGTGTGGCACACTGACTTTGTGAACTATTTGATATGTGGGTGTTGTTGTGGGGCAGCAGTTGTTTGGGTGTCTGCTTTGGAGGTCTCTGCTGCTTAGGCAGATATTT
This sequence comes from Protopterus annectens, assembly GCF_019279795.1. Taxonomy (NCBI): domain Eukaryota; kingdom Metazoa; phylum Chordata; order Ceratodontiformes; family Protopteridae; genus Protopterus; species Protopterus annectens. Next base: position 570,389,763 of record NC_056743.1, read on the forward strand.
ATTTAGAGCCTCTGAGTATGTGTTTGGTTTGCTGTTGTTATAGGTCTATGTGAGACTGGATTTGTGGTGTGTGTGGTTACCTTCTCCTCCTGATAGACTGTGCCAGTCATGGGTCTAGAGAGCTCAGCCACCAGTTTTCTATATAGTTGCATCTCTCACATATATCTGAGTTTGTTGGGAGGGGGAGAGGGTTGTCTGTGTACATAAGGCAGTTGTAACATTGCCTCAAAATTTCCATATTCACCAGCTGGACTGGAGAGTACACACAAAACTGACCTTTGGACATGTCAGGATATGATGAAGTGCTCTTTTGACTGATCAAAAAGGATCAGTAGGGTGTTAAATGTGTAAAAGAGTATAACAGGGGTTAGTGTCTAAGTTTGTTGGTGTTTTGGAAAGATTATCTGTGAAGGAGGCCAGACAGAACCATGACACTTCCTTCAGCTATGTCATAAATAGCGATGTACACTCATATATGTCCTGAGTCAGAGCCAACTGTAAATGACTGACAGCGCCAGCATCTTGTCAGACAGGCCCATACATACCCACTTCCCACTGACAAATGTCCCTATCATCATACCAGGAGATATCACATGTAGAATGGGTAAACAGCTCCTTCCAAAGCCGAAAACATGGCATCAATTGGATTACATTGTTTCCCTATATGTGTCATAAGTGAACTGCAGAACAAACAGACCCTGCACCTGAACAGTCTGTTGAGCCTCACCCTCTCTATAGGATATGAAACTGTTGATTGGGTTACAGCTACATATGGCACACTCCACAAGTGTTGGTGCACAACAGACCATGGGAACTATAGTCTTATAAGCCTATGAAGTCTGTTCTGCAAGGCCATGGAGTCCATCATGATTGAAGTCATAAACAGAGCTATTGGAAGCCGACAAACACACAACCCTACCAACTTTGGTTTGGTCATGGGCAGATCATGGTTCCCAAACCTGCTAGACTGTTTGCAAGGCAGTCAACCAGGGCATACATCACTGAAATGAGCTACACACGTCCCACATAGACTTTGAATAGCCCTTTTCCAACATTCCAGACGCATGTTGTATCCACAAAATCAACAATCTGTGCATAAATATGTATTGTCATATGATGGATTGGCAACTGGTCGACAGATAAATCACACAAGCTAAGAATTGTGGAGTCCTGTCCAAGCTGTTAACACCTGCTGTCCCCCATGGTGCAGTCCTGGGATTGCATAAAACAAAGTGCACACACATTACCATGTCTGATGATGTCAGCATCCTACAAATATAGCAGGAGAAATGAAAACACCCAGTAAAGCATATATATCGCGTTGTGTTAATGCGTATCTCTCTAGAATCATAACATAGGTAGGGGTTTGAATCCTGCAATTGCTGTGTGTGTGTGTGTGTGTGTGTGTGTGTGTGTGTGTGTGTGTGTGTGTGTGTGTGTGTGGGGGGGTATGTTTGTGTGTGATTTCCTTTGAGAGGAGTGCCCTTTTTGGAGACTAGGAAAACACATTAAAAGAGGTAAATTCCTATTTGCCAAGTCTGATGATGTCAGCATCCCACAAATACAGCAGTGGAAATGAAAACTCCCAGTAAAGCATATAGCGCGTTGTGTTAATGCGTATCTCTCTAGTATCACAACATAGTTAGGTAGGGGTTTGAATCCTGCAATTGCTGCACGCGTGTGTGTGTGTGTGTGTGTGTGTGTGTGTGTGTGTGTGTGTGTGTGTGTGTGTGTGTGTGTGTGTGTGTGACACTGTTGGTCAATGTGTTGTGGGTTTTGCTTTTACTGCTGTATGACATATCAGTAAAACAACAGTATATGCATTGCACACTTCAGGTATCTGTGTGTCAAATACATATATGTACATGTGACCTCAATTAGTTCATAGGTATGAAGCCTGCTTTCTACATGAATACATCTGTTACCTTTGACAGATTGTGCTGTTGCTTCTCAGACCTTAGGTCACATATGTATGTTTGTGACAAGGCCAGCCACTGTAGTGATCTGTGGCCTAGGTCATCTGTGTCACACACATCCATGACAGTTTCTATAGAATAGTGTGAGTGAGGGTTCATGCCTGGGGTATATGTCAGACATGTTCAAACACAACAAAGTCTGTCAATAATGGACATTCATTATAGGTGTACAACTTCTTGGATATGCATACAGACCCCTTATTGCTTATGTGATACACCGAGGGACTTCAGAATACCTTTGGAAATGTGAATACCAAAGGACAGATGATATAACATGTGGCTGTATGTACACATAGGTACCCCTTCTACATATCGTGGGCTACTACTTATGTGGTACTGTCAGGATACTATGTTTAGTAAATGTGGATGACTGTGCTATAGTTGGCTTATAGCTTTACAGCATGGGTTGGTCAACAGGTATCTGTCTGTATGATACCCTTGTGGAGGATGTGTCTCATCCAGAGAATGCATTGTAGGCTACTGTATGTATTACCAGATGTGGATGGACATATCCCTAGTGTGTTTGCTTGTACCTAAGTGGGCTACATGCCAAACAGGAGTTGTCCCAGGAATGGGTGGCGGTCATTACCACTTGTTACTGGTATAGTATTGTACCGGAAGGATCCAAATGCTACTGTGTTTCCTACATCTGTGTGTCAGTTGTCAAGACTTCATCTAATGATTGGTTATAGTCAGGCTGTTGAGGTTGTGTATACTACTAGAATGCAAACCAATGACCAATATTAATAGTATCACCCACAGCATAGTGTCAAACGATGTCATACACACGTGTACCCAAGTTAAAACATATGTGTAGTAAAATGCATACTGGCCAGCATTAGAAACTATGAAGTGTTAACACTGTAATACAGGGCATGTCACCCTTCCATGTGTCCACTATGCATGTACATGCAGACAGTTCACTTCCACCATGTTCACAAATGTACACCTGCAAATCTGTACTGCACACATCACACACATACTGTCCACTCACCAACACATGCTGCCAGAACTACACACATCAGCCAAGTGGCACATGGGCGAACACTACATTTTTGGAATTAACACTGGTGTAAATAATACTACATTGATAATCATAGCTTTAATGCATCATGCCTGCTCAGATATACCTACAAGGATATCATTACACTTTACTGTTGACAACATGCTAACATTGCTACACTGCTATTAAGTCACCCTGTGCATCAGCAGCATGTTAGCCTGTTCCTGCATCAGTGTTACAGATGACAGGAGGTGGCACAGTTTCATCATATGAACAGGGTGTGTTGTTGGTTTGCCAGAGCCCGACATTGACCCATCCAATCGACGTGCGTGTGTGTGTGTGTGTGTGTGTGTGTGTGTGTGTGTGTGTGTGTGTGTGTGTGTGGGACAATAGTACAGCATGGGTCAATGTTGATGTAATGTGTGTGTGTGTATGTGTTAGCCCTAGGTGTTTGGTTTATGTGTGTGTGTGTGTTTGCATGCACACAGTTCCACCATGTGGCTGACAAATACGGGAGGTTGTGGGACAGCCACAGACTGTACCTGCCAGGCTGTACAGATCACCGTCTCTGGCCACGGACACAGTACCTGTGCCTGGCAGGGGTGCCACGGACAGTATCGGGTACTAAGCCAGACTGGGTACTATCATCAGAGGCAGAGGGATGTCGACTGGACCCATGTCCCTGCTGGGACTGGCCAGAGCCACGTGCACGTGGTGGTCTAGAACGGTCTATTGACAGCTCAGCCCCAACATTGCTGGGGCTGGTACTGCCACTACGGGAGCGGCTGTGACTTGTGTGTCATCCGCGACGACTGCCAGCTGATGATGTTGCTGGCATGTGTCCATGTCGACGTCTCAGCCGTTTTGCACTGTCCTGGCACATGGACATGACATTGCGGAGGACATCTAGTGTCTCCCTCCAAAGTCTATCAATGACCTCGGAGTAATTACGGAATGCACCGGCTAGGTCACGGATACTGTCATTGATAGTGGTGTTATGGGCCCTCTGTGCCCTTAGTCCCTGTCTGGTGTACCGTTCCATACGTGCCTGTGCCTGCATTACAGCCCGGAACATACCTGAAGTTGTAAGACCTGTGGGGGCATGTCTGCCAGGGGCATTACGACCAACAGTGCTCCCACGAGAACCCCTGGACATCTGCCTGTGTGGTACCATTCCAGGAGTCTGGGTATGGCTGCTGTGAGGGGGTGCATGTGCCATAGATACCACACTATCCTGGTCAATGCCTACTGTATGCTGTCCCTCAGCTAAGGCCATTGGTGATGAGGAGTGTATTGGCAGTATGAATGTGCGCATAGATGGGGTGGAAAGCTGTGCACTGTCGATTGGTGGACCAACGACAGACCCTGTCAAACATGCCTGTGCCACAACACATGTATCATTTCCACTATTTGTGGCAGTGACTTAGGTTCCCTGCTGCACTCAACCAACACAACCTCAGCACCTGTGAGAGGAAGACAGGAAACACACTTTACAATCTGTACATGATGTTAGCACACATGCACACAAATACACTATTCAGTAAAGTTGACACACACACACACACACACACACACACACACACACACACACACACACACACACACACACCAACAGCAATCCAGAACATACTCATTAGTGGTTGATGGTGGAGTACAGTATCACAAGCTAAAGAATCCTGTCACACGTGTCAACATGCAGGATGTGTGTTGCTCAACAGCATGCAGTGCGAGTGTAGAGAGTCCTTGTTAATAACAGTATACATGTCTTTGATGCATGTGTGTTGTTCATTGATTGGCCTCACCCTGGAACACAATGTGTACATGGACACAACATTACTGTGCAAGTATTAAATGCTTTCCAATGTCCTTTGCACCATCACTCATAGGTATACATACCATGGCTGGATGCACACAACTGTCAGGTGTATAGCAATGAATGCTATGTGTAGTACTGTAGTTACTGTAACTGGATGTAGTGTAGTACCATGAGCCATCATCAGGCAGCATCATGTGGTCACTCAAGGCCACTAATGTGTGCCACACTGGCAACTATCTTGCTGTACCTGAACTGCAGCACTTTGTCTACATTAACCATTTCACAGGCAGTTGTTACATGGGTATGTAAGGTGTTCAGTAGGGAGCATTGCCTAACATGAATGTGTTGTGTGAGTGTCGCACCGCCCCATGATAGGCCTCTACCTCTCAGGTATAGTATGTGTGCTGTGTGGATGACATTTGGGTTACTGGAGTCTGACCTTACAGCAGGTGTCTAAATCGGCCATGCGTATCATATTAACACTGACTGAGTATGACAAAGTGGTGTATGTTGTGTGCATGTGTATTGACTCTGCCTATACAATGTCCACTACAGTGTACCACAATTGGTTGGGATGCTCTGTGTATTGCATGTGTTTGAGGCAGCTGCTCATGTTACTGGGATGTGCATAGTCCCACAGAAAACATGCAGAGCATGCATTATGTGTAGGTGTTTTAGATGTGTATATGGCCTACAACTCACCTATGACATGCACATGTCATTTGCTATATTAAATGTAGAACACTCACCAGCATGGGTCTGCTGTCTTGCTGTCACTCCAGAGGGACCTACAAGGATATGAGACAGTTTGTCAGTGTCAACAACTATGGCATTGCTGCTGTGAGTTTGCAACTTTACAGTAGTACAACATGTGACAGTCACAGGCATACAGATTATGTTCCAAATTATCAGTATTGCACAACACCAGGCTCCACATCTTCTAAATGCACAGTACACATCTGACATATGCATGTTCTAACAATCGAGCTAACAGTAGTCTACAAATATGCCATGTTACTTGCACGCTCTGAGTCAGCTTGCTGGGTGACTCCGGCCTCCATGATGACACGTGTCTGTTGTAGTGGTTGGCCAGGAGCCACCACGCTGAGGAGCAGCTCTTCTACTCTGGTGAGAGGTGGGTGTGATGCTGCACCACCACCTGTGGCAAGCTGTTGTCTGCGGACATCGGAGGCATGCTGCCAGATATGTCTAATTAAATCACTGCAGTGATGGCGTACCTGCTCATAAGTCCGGTTATGCATGCCTACATCATTCACCCAACGGACAACATCTTGCCACAGTGCAGTGCTCCCATGCTGGTCCTGGCTGGTTCTGGAGAACAGCATGGTGTGATGTTGTAGGGCGTCTAGGATTATTTCCTCCTCTTCAGGGGAATATGCAGGTTTGCGATTGTGAGACATG